>NC_058084.1:85223674-85301886 GCF_014858855.1 Bufo gargarizans | reverse complement strand
GTCTGTTGTTCTATACCCCGCCACAACTCCTGTGCGGTGTGGGGCCTGTCCCCCAAACATATGAGTTTCAGAATGGCCTGCTGACGTTTACCCCGGGCTGTGCTGAAGTTGGTGGTGAAGGTGTGTGGCTGACTGGATGAGCAGGTGGAAGAAGAGGAGGAGGAAGCCGAGAAGGAGGAGGTGGCAACAGGAGGCAAAGAATGTTGCCCTGCGATCCTTGGCGGCGGAAGGACGTGCGCCAAACAGCTCTCCGCCTGGGGCCCAGCTGCCACTACATTTACCCAGTGTGCAGTTAGGGAGATATAGCGTCCCTGGCCGTGCTTACTGGTCCACGTATCTGTGGTTAGGTGGACCTTGCCACAGATGGCGTTGCGCAGTGCACACTTGATTTTATCGGATACTTGGTTGTGCAGGGAAGGCACGGCTCTCTTGGAGAAGTAGTGCCGGCTGGGAACAACATACTGTGGGACAGCAAGCGACATGAGCTGTTTGAAGCTGTCTGTGTCCACCAGCCTAAATGACAGCATTTCATAGGCCAGTAGTTTAGAAATGCTGGCATTCAGGGCCAGGGATCGAGGGTGGCTAGGTGGGAATTTACGCTTTCTATCAAATGTTTGTGAGATGGAGAGCTGAACGCTGGCGTGTGACATGGTTGAGACGCTTGGTGACGGAGGTGGTGGTGGTGGTGTTGGTGGTACATCCCCTGTTTGCTGGGCGGCAGGTGCCAACGTTCCTCCAGAGGCGGAGGAAGAGGCCGAGGCGGCAGCAGCAGAATAGGCCGAGGCGGCAGCAGCAGAAGAGGTAGCAGGGGGAGCCTGAGTGACTTCCTTGGTTTTAAGGTGTTTACTCCACTGCAGTTCATGCTTTGCATGCAGGTGCCTGGTCATGCAGGTTGTGCTCAGGTTCAGAACGTTAATGCCTCGCTTCAGGCTCTGATGGCACAGCGTGCAAACCACTCGGGTCTTGTCGTCAGCACATTGTTTGAAGAAGTGCCATGCCAGGGAACTCCTTGAAGCTGCCTTTGGGGTGCTCGGTCCCAGATGGCGGCGGTCAGTAGCAGGCGGAGTCTCTTGGCGGCGGGTGTTCTGCTTTTGCCCACTGCTCCCTCTTTTGCTACGCTGTTGGCTCGGTCTCACCACTGCCTCTTCCTCCGAACTGTGAAAGTCAGTGGCACGACCTTCATTCCATGTGGGGTCTAGGACCTCATCGTCCCCTGCATCGTCTTCCACCCAGTCTTGATCCCTGACCTCCTGTTCAGTCTGCACACTGCAGAAAGACGCAGCAGTTGGCACCTGTGTTTCGTCATCATCAGAGACATGCTGAGGTGGTATTCCCATGTCCTCATCATCAGGAAACATAAGTGGTTGTGCGTCAGTGCATTCTATGTCTTTCACCGCTGGGGAAGGGCTAGGTGGATGCCCTTGGGAAACCCTGCCAGCGGAGTCTTCAAACAGCATAAGAGACTGCTGCATAACTTGAGGCTGAGACAGTTTCCCTGGTATGCATGGGGGTGATGTGACAGACTGATGGGGTTGGTTTTCAGGCGCCATCTGTGCGCTTTCTGCAGAAGACTGGGTGGGAGATAATGTGAACGTGCTGGATCCACTGTCGGCCACCCAATTGACTAATGCCTGTACCTGCTCAGGCCTTACCATCCTTAGAACGGCATTGGGCCCCACCATATATCGCTGTAAATTCTGGCGGCTACTGGGACCTGAGGTAGTTGGTACACTAGGACGTGTGGATGTGGCAGAACGGCCACGTCCTCTCCCAGCACCAGAGGGTCCACTAACACCACCACGACCATGTCCACGTCCGCGTCCCTTACTAGATGTTTTTCTCATTGTTATGGTTCACCACAACAACAAATATATTATTTGGCCCAATGTATTGTATTCAAATTCAGCGGGATATAAATTTGAGGCCTAGTATTTAGGCGCTGGGTGACCGGTATGGATTTAGTGACAGAATTAGACTTGGAAATGCACAGAAGCGTGTGTGTGAAGTTATTCTGAATGACCCTATGTGCACCTTCAATATGATCTACCCTTTTAGGGATAGATTTCAAATAGCTCTGATATAGCAGAAACGACTAAATTATGAAATTGCTAAATTGGGAATTGTATTTCAACCCAGAACAAAAAATGTGCTTTGACGGACACTAAATAACTTTCCCAGCCACAACAGGACAGCGGTAACGAGAGATTTAGCGGGATATAAATTTGAGGCCTAGTATTTAGGCGCTGGGTGACAGGTATGGGTTTAGTGACAGAATTAGATTTGGAAATGCACAGTAGCGGGTGTGTGAAGTTATTCTGAATGACCCTATGTGCACCTTGAATATTATATACCCTTTTAGGGATAGATTTCAAATAGCTCTGATATAGCAGAAACCACTAAATTATGAAATTGCTAAATTGGGAATTGTATTTCAACCCAGAACAAGAAATGTGCTTGAACGGACACTAAATAACTCGCCCAGCTACAGCACTAGGGACAGATTTAGCGGGATATAAATTTGAGGCCTAGTATTTAGGCGCTGGGTGACAGGTATGGGTTTAGTGCCAGAATTAGACTTGGAAATACACAGTAGCGGGTGTGTGTGAAGTTATTCTGAATGACCCAATGTGCACCTTGAATATTATATACCCTTTTAGGGATAGATTTCAAATAGCTCTGATATAGCAGAAACCACTAAATTATGAAATTGCTAAATTGGGAATTGTATTTCAACCCAGAACAAGAAATGTGCTTGAACGGACACTAAATAACTCGCCCAGCTACAGCACTAGGGACAGATTTAGCGGGATATAAATTTGAGGCCTAGTATTTAGGCGCTGGGTGACAGGTATGGGTTTAGTGACAGAATTAGACTTGGAAATACACAGTAGCGGGTGTGTGTGAAGTTATTCTGAATGACCCAATGTGCACCTTGAATATTATATACCCTTTTAGGGATAGATTTCAAATAGCTCTGATATAGCAGAAACCACTAAATTATGAAATTGCTAAATTGGGAATTGTATTTCAACCCAGAACAAGAAATGTGCTTGAACGGACACTAAATAACTCGCCCAGCTACAGCACTAGGGACAGATTTAGCGGGATATAAATTTGAGGCCTAGTATTTAGGCGCTGGGTGACAGGTATGGGTTTAGTGCCAGAATTAGACTTGGAAATACACAGTAGCGGGTGTGTGTGAAGTTATTCTGAATGACCCAATGTGCACCTTGAATATTATATACCCTTTTAGGGATAGATTTCAAATAGCTCTGATATAGCAGAAACCACTAAATTATGAAATTGCTAAATTGGGAATTGTATTTCAACCCAGAACAAGAAATGTGCTTGAACGGACACTAAATAACTCGCCCAGCTACAGCACTAGGGACAGATTTAGCGGGATATAAATTTGAGGCCTAGTATTTAGGCGCTGGGTGACAGGTATGGGTTTAGTGCCAGAATTAGACTTGGAAATACACAGTAGCGGGTGTGTGTGAAGTTATTCTGAATGACCCAATGTGCACCTTGAATATTATATACCCTTTTAGGGATAGATTTCAAATAGCTCTGATATAGCAGAAACCACTAAATTATGAAATTGCTAAATTGGGAATTGTATTTCAACCCAGAACAAGAAATGTGCTTGAACGGACACTAAATAACTCGCCCAGCTACAGCACTAGGGACAGATTTAGCGGGATATAAATTTGAGGCCTAGTATTTAGGCGCTGGGTGACAGGTATGGGTTTAGTGACAGAATTAGACTTGGAAATACACAGTAGCGGGTGTGTGTGAAGTTATTCTGAATGACCCAATGTGCACCTTGAATATTATATACCCTTTTAGGGATAGATTTCAAATAGCTCTGATATAGCAGAAACCACTAAATTATGAAATTGCTAAATTGGGAATTGTATTTCAACCCAGAACAAGAAATGTGCTTGAACGGACACTAAATAACTCGCCCAGCTACAGCACTAGGGACAGATTTAGCGGGATATAAATTTGAGGCCTAGTATTTAGGCGCTGGGTGACAGGTATGGGTTTAGTGACAGAATTAGACTTGGAAATACACAGTAGCGGGTGTGTGTGAAGTTATTCTGAATGACCCAATGTGCACCTTGAATATTATATACCCTTTTAGGGATAGATTTCAAATAGCTCTGATATAGCAGAAACCACTAAATTATGAAATTGCTAAATTGGGAATTGTATTTCAACCCAGAACAAGAAATGTGCTTGAACGGACACTAAATAACTCGCCCAGCTACAGCACTAGGGACAGATTTAGCGGGATATAAATTTGAGGCCTAGTATTTAGGCGCTGGGTGACAGGTATGGGTTTAGTGACAGAATTAGACTTGGAAATACACAGTAGCGGGTGTGTGTGAAGTTATTCTGAATGACCCAATGTGCACCTTGAATATTATATACCCTTTTAGGGATAGATTTCAAATAGCTCTGATATAGCAGAAACCACTAAATTATGAAATTGCTAAATTGGGAATTGTATTTCAACCCAGAACAAGAAATGTGCTTGAACGGACACTAAATAACTCGCCCAGCTACAGCACTAGGGACAGATTTAGCGGGATATAAATTTGAGGCCTAGTATTTAGGCGCTGGGTGACAGGTATGGGTTTAGTGACAGAATTAGACTTGGAAATACACAGTAGCGGGTGTGTGTGAAGTTATTCTGAATGACCCAATGTGCACCTTGAATATTATATACCCTTTTAGGGATAGATTTCAAATAGCTCTGATATAGCAGAAACCACTAAATTATGAAATTGCTAAATTGGGAATTGTATTTCAACCCAGAACAAGAAATGTGCTTGAACGGACACTAAATAACTCGCCCAGCTACAGCACTAGGGACAGATTTAGCGGGATATAAATTTGAGGCCTAGTATTTAGGCGCTGGGTGACAGGTATGGGTTTAGTGACAGAATTAGACTTGGAAATACACAGTAGCGGGTGTGTGTGAAGTTATTCTGAATGACCCAATGTGCACCTTGAATATTATATACCCTTTTAGGGATAGATTTCAAATAGCTCTGATATAGCAGAAACCACTAAATTATGAAATTGCTAAATTGGGAATTGTATTTCAACCCAGAACAAGAAATGTGCTTGAACGGACACTAAATAACTCGCCCAGCTACAGCACTAGGGACAGATTTAGCGGGATATAAATTTGAGGCCTAGTATTTAGGCGCTGGGTGACAGGTATGGGTTTAGTGACAGAATTAGACTTGGAAATACACAGTAGCGGGTGTGTGTGAAGTTATTCTGAATGACCCAATGTGCACCTTGAATATTATATACCCTTTTAGGGATAGATTTCAAATAGCTCTGATATAGCAGAAACCACTAAATTATGAAATTGCTAAATTGGGAATTGTATTTCAACCCAGAACAAGAAATGTGCTTGAACGGACACTAAATAACTCGCCCAGCTACAGCACTAGGGACAGATTTAGCGGGATATAAATTTGAGGCCTAGTATTTAGGCGCTGGGTGACAGGTATGGGTTTAGTGACAGAATTAGACTTGGAAATACACAGTAGCGGGTGTGTGTGAAGTTATTCTGAATGACCCAATGTGCACCTTGAATATTATATACCCTTTTAGGGATAGATTTCAAATAGCTCTGATATAGCAGAAACCACTAAATTATGAAATTGCTAAATTGGGAATTGTATTTCAACCCAGAACAAGAAATGTGCTTGAACGGACACTAAATAACTCGCCCAGCTACAGCACTAGGGACAGATTTAGCGGGATATAAATTTGAGGCCTAGTATTTAGGCGCTGGGTGACAGGTATGGGTTTAGTGCCAGAATTAGACTTGGAAATACACAGTAGCGGGTGTGTGTGAAGTTATTCTGAATGACCCAATGTGCACCTTGAATATTATATACCCTTTTAGGGATAGATTTCAAATAGCTCTGATATAGCAGAAACCACTAAATTATGAAATTGCTAAATTGGGAATTGTATTTCAACCCAGAACAAGAAATGTGCTTGAACGGACACTAAATAACTCGCCCAGCTACAGCACTAGGGACAGATTTAGCGGGATATAAATTTGAGGCCTAGTATTTAGGCGCTGGGTGACAGGTATGGGTTTAGTGACAGAATTAGACTTGGAAATACACAGTAGCGGGTGTGTGTGAAGTTATTCTGAATGACCCAATGTGCACCTTGAATATTATATACCCTTTTAGGGATAGATTTCAAATAGCTCTGATATAGCAGAAACCACTAAATTATGAAATTGCTAAATTGGGAATTGTATTTCAACCCAGAACAAGAAATGTGCTTGAACGGACACTAAATAACTCGCCCAGCTACAGCACTAGGGACAGATTTAGCGGGATATAAATTTGAGGCCTAGTATTTAGGCGCTGGGTGACAGGTATGGGTTTAGTGACAGAATTAGACTTGGAAATACACAGTAGCGGGTGTGTGTGAAGTTATTCTGAATGACCCAATGTGCACCTTGAATATTATATACCCTTTTAGGGATAGATTTCAAATAGCTCTGATATAGCAGAAACCACTAAATTATGAAATTGCTAAATTGGGAATTGTATTTCAACCCAGAACAAGAAATGTGCTTGAACGGACACTAAATAACTCGCCCAGCTACAGCACTAGGGACAGATTTAGCGGGATATAAATTTGAGGCCTAGTATTTAGGCGCTGGGTGACAGGTATGGATTTAGTGACAGAATTAGACTGGGATATGGCCAAAAAATAAACAGACTATTGCTGGTTAAATGCACTTGGTGTGACAGCTTCACCCTGATGTAGGCTTTAGCCAAAAAACAACCACACCATTGAGGGTTAAATGCACTTGGTGACAGGCGCAGCTTGCCCCTGATTTAGTATATGGCCAAAAAATGAACAGACTATTGCTGGTTAAATGCACTTGGTGTGACAGCTTCACCCTGATGTAGGCTTTAGCCAAAAAACAACCACACCATTGAGGGTTAAATGCACTTGGTGACAGGCGCAGCTTGCCCCTGATTTTGTATATGGCCAAAAATGAACAGACTATTGCTGGTTAAATGCACTTGGTGTGACAGCTTCACCCTGATGTAGGCTTTAGCCAAAAAACAACCACACCATTGAGGGTTAAATGCACTTGGTCGCAGCTTGTGCTGGCGCACCACAAGACACAAAATGGCCGCCGATCACCCCAGAAAAATGTGACTGACAAACGGTCTGTGCAGCCTAAAAACAGTGAGCAATTGAGGATCAGCAGCTCAATGATCCACAGCTGCAGATCGATCAGTTAATCAAGTCCTTTGGAGGAGTTAATCTGCCTAATCTCGCCCTACTGTCGCAGCCGCAACCTCTCCCTACGCTAATCAGAGCAGAGTGACGGGCGGCGCTATGTGACTCCAGCTTAAATAGAGGCTGGGTCACATGGTGCTCTGGCCAATCACAGCCATGCCAATAGTAGGCATGGCTGTGATGGCCTCTTGGGGCAAGTAGTATGACGCTTGTTGATTGGCTGCTTTGCAGCCTTTCAAAAAGCGCCAAGAAAGCGTCACAAAAGCGCGAAGAAAGCGACGAACACCGAACCCGAACCCGGACTTTTACGAAAATGTCCGGGTTCGGGTCCGTGTCACGGACACCCCAAAATTCGGTACGAACCCGAACTATACAGTTCGAGTTCGCTCATCCCTAGTAGTTTGCAAAAACACCCCATATGTGGTCCTAAACTACTGTTTGGCCAAACGGAAGGACGCCATATGGGTTTTGGAAGGCAGATTTTGCAGGACTGGTTTTGTTTATACCATGTCCCATTTCAAGCCCCCCCCCCCCCCCTTGCACCCCTAGAATAGAAATTCCAAAAAAGTGACTCCATCTAAGAAAGTACACCCCTCAAGGTATTCAAAACTGGATTTACAAACTTTGTTAACCCTTTAGGTGTTCCACAAGAGTTAAGGGCACATGGAGAAACAATTTTGGAATTTCAATTTTATGGAAAATTTTCCATTTTAACCCTTACTTTATTACTGGAAAAAATGGGTTAACAGCCAAACAAAACTCAATATGGGTTGCCCTGATTCTGTAGTTTGCAGAAGCACCCCATATGTGGTTGTAAACTACTATTTGGCTAAACGGCAGGATATAGAAGAAGGGGAATGCCATATGGTTTTTGGAAGGCAGATTTTGCTGGACTGGTTTATTTACACCATGTACCCTTTCAAGCCCCCTGATGCACCCCTAGAGTAGAAACTCCATAAAAGTGACCCCATCTAGGAAACTACGGGATAAGGTGGTTGTTGTTTTGGGACTATTTTAGGGGTACATATGATTTTTGGTTGCTCTATATTACACTTTTTTGAGGCAAGGTAACAAAAAATGTAAATTCAAAAATTGTTTCTACATTCGCTATTTAGTTTTGTGGAACACCTAAAGGGTTAACAAAGTTTGTAAAGTAATTTTTCAATACCTTGAGGGGTGTAGTTTCTTAGATGGGGTCACTTTTTCTTTGGAGTTTCTAGTCTAGGCTACATCAGGGGGACTTCAAATGGGACATGGTGTCAAAAAGAACAGTCCATCAAAATCAGCCTTCCAGAAACCATATGGCGTTCCCTTCATTCTACGCCCTGCCGTGTGGCTATATAGCCATTTACGACCACATATGGGGTGTTTCTTCAAACTACAGAATCAGGGCAATAGATATTTAGTTTTGTTTGGCTGTTAACCCTTGGTTTATTACCAGAAAAAAAGGATTCAAATGGAAAATTTGCCAAAAAATTGGTGTTTTGCCACCGTTTTTATTTTATATTTTTAACGCTGTTCATCCGAGGGGTTTAGTCAAATGTTATTTTTATAGGGCAGATTCTTACGGATGCGGCGATACCTAATATGTCTACATTTTAGAATTTATTTAGATTTTACACTATATTATCATTTTAGGAACCCAAAAAAAAATATTTTTGTATCTCCATAGTCTGGGAGCTACATTTTTTTTTTTTGTTGGGCGACTATCTAATGTAGGGGCTCATTTTTTGCGAGATGAGATGGCGGTTTTATTGGCACTAATTGGGGGTGCAGATCACATTTTGATCGCTCGCTATTACACTTTTTGTGATGTTAGGTGACAAAAAATGGCTTTTATTTAACACGTTTTTTTTTTAACGCTGTTCATCCGGGGGGTTGGGTTAAATGTTATTTTTATAGAGAAGATTTTTACGGACGCGGCAATGCCCAATATGTATGGCTCTCAGACTTTGGAGACACTAAGCAGGCATCCTCAAACTGCGGCCCTCCAGATGTAAAACTGCAATTCCCACCATGACCTGCTGATGGCTGTAGGTTGTTTTACAACATCTGGAGGGCTGCAGTTTGAAGATGCCTGCACTAAAACTAATATTTTTGGAAAATAAAAAATTTGTTTCCGTGTCTCCAAAGTCTGAGAGCCATAGTTTTTTATGTTCTCTAGGGGATTGTTGGGGATTATAAAAATGGATGATCGGGGCACATGTCACATTGAGTGGTGGTGTCCTTCCATATCCCCCTCTTGTGACACACTCTGCATCTTTTTGGGGTTCGTCCCTTCTTTCCAGTATGGGGGACCACACCTGGAAAATGTTGGCCAGGGACGATCCGGGCGCCTCCAATTCCCAAGGTACTCCGGCCTGCTCTTTCACGGTCTGAAAAAATCAGGTCCTTGAGGACTGCCTCATAGAATTGGAGGAATGTCCCTGTGCTGCCAGCACTTCGGAATAGTACAAAAGAGTTGTACAAGGGAACCTGTACCAAGTAGACCACAACTTTTTTGTACCATGCCCGGGTTTTGCGCATGGCATTATATGGCTTGAGGACTTGATCAGAGAGATCAACTCCTCCCATATACCGATTGTAGTCGACGATACAATCGGGCTTGAGGACCGTTGCCGCGGTACCTCGCACAGGGACAGGGGTGATGCCATTACCGTGGATTGTGGACAGTACAAGGACATCCCTCTTGTCCTTATATCTCACCAGCAACAGGTTTCCACTGGTAAGTGCACAGGTCTCACCCCTGGGGATAGGTACCTGGAGGGGGTGGGCAGGGAGACCGCGCTGGTTTTTCCGCACGGTCCCGACAAGCGAACGTGGATCTGGCGGCAAGGGACCTGAATAATGGAATGCTAGTATAAAAGTTGTCCACGTACAAGTGGTAACCCTTATCTAGCAGTGGGTACATAAGGTCCCACACGAGTTTCCCGCTAACACCCAGAGTGGGGGGACATTCTGGGGGTTGAATACGGGAATCTCACCCCTCGTACATACGAAATTTGTAAGTGTACCCTGAGGCACTCTCACAAATTTTGTACAGCTTCACGCCATACCTCGCGTCCAGCCACCGGGTCTAGCCAAAAAGGGGCCCGGGTGGTGAGCAACGAACTGTTGGGCATACAGGTTCGTCTGCTCCACCATCAGATTCACAAATGGGTCACTGAAAAAAAAAATTAAAAAGTCCATTTCAGTAAACCCCACTGTGGGAATCTGGATTGCCAACAAAATCCAGAATCTCGGGCTCAAAATCCGAATGTAGTGAATATTCGAAAAAAAAATAATATAGAGCAATTTAGCTAATATAGTGCTATAATCTTCTTTGTCTAATAGTTGTAATTTTTTTCTCATCTGAAGTTCAGTTTGGAAAAAAATTACAACTATAAAAAAAGATTATAGCACTAAATTAGCTAAATTGCTCTATATTCGTTTTTTTCGAATATTCGCAATATTGCTATAACTTCGTTTTTTCGAATATTCATAATATTCTAAAACAAGAATATATAGCAATATAGCGAATATTTGAAAAAAACGAATATAGATTATGCAAAATTCGCAAACAACACTACTCCTAAAGTCAAGTACATTGCAGCCTTCTTATTGGCCCACAAGCTAGAAGCAGGGAGGGATCATGTGTACTGATTAAAAAAAAATCGATTAGAAAAAAAAAAGGGAAAAAATAATCGAATATTCGAAATTACGAATATATATAACTATATTCAATTCGAATGTTTGTGATCAACACTAATCATGTGTACTGATTAAAAAAAAAAAAAAAAAAAGGGAAAAAATAATAATCCGTGGGCATCTTGATTACAGAAAACGCACTAAATCTCGCATGCATTGCACCGGCCTCTACATAACTTCGGCACGTCTTAGCTGGCTTACATTTAGACCATTTTCTACGCCTAAAACAGGCGCAGAAACTGATGAATGAGACGAGCCTGCCGGTTCAGGTGTTCATAATATGGGAGAAATGAATCACCCGTGTTAAACACATCTGAAAGCGTGCTTAGTTAATGCATTATATTAAGTTTAGCAATTTATCATTGTTAATTCAGTTTACAGTTTGTATAGGCGTATTAAAATTATATACTACATACTTCCCAATGCTTGCATGAAAAGTTTAGTTGGTGCATTCCTGGAGTTTTTGCATTTCTTTAAGTATGCAGTATTGAGTGTAGACTTGAGCAACATGTCTCACATCTTCTGGTAAGAATTCTGCAAGAGTACTCATTTCAAATTTGAATTCACGTCCAATTTTTTATATAATCACTAACAAAGATTTTGGTAAGATGGCAGCTCTTTGCTGTGTGTAGTATACATTTTTTATGCATTTCTGGATGACTTCCAAATATAACATGACCTCTGTGTCAGTACTTTTAAGAGCACAAGCTGCACTCAATGATCATTATTGATTTTGAGGCTTTCAAGGGGTTTTATAGCCATTGCCCCACTTCTGATCATGTGGATTGTATCAACAATGCTGGTCATCATGCAGTCACTGCCTGCCAGTAATGATAAGCATATTTGCTGTGTTTCCCCATGAGGATTTAGTGGATAGCGGAAAAAAAAAAAAGGGGTAGAATTAGAAAAAAAGCCCAATTCCTCCCCAGTTTTAGTTTTTTTGTACGGTAAAAATGACTTGTGCTCTTCATTTTCCAGGTCAGTACAAATCCAGCAATACCACATATGTATAGTTTTTCTTGCATTTTAATACTGAAAAAACTATCCTGACCCAGTGTATTAGGTGAGGTATTTGAGGTATTTCACATGCGCAGTGGCCTCATGTTAGGACACTAGTGCAAGTTGTGGATGTGCAGCGGACCGGACCGCAGGGGCAACACGTGAGGCTACAGTGGGCCGATGGGGTAGTAGTTCATTTACTCACTGTTAGCAGAGCCTCCCTGGGCCAGCGTGCAGTGATAGGGAAGACAGGACTAAATCCTCCGGGGCACTCTCTATTGCAGGAAACACCAGCCAGATGGAAGTTGATGGTATAGGTGTTTAGGGTGCTTCGTGTGTTCATGACGCCAGCACCGTAAGGTGTTGAGCGTAGTAGAAATAATGGGGAGTCAGTTGTTGTAGAAAACAGTTGAACGTTTACTGAATCAATCGTCTCAGGGCAGTTGTTACAGTTCATCAATACAGCAAAAGCAATAATCCAGATGTTGGTTTAACCAGAATTCCTTAAAAAGGTCTGCAATTGTCTGGCTTGGATGTTTTTCTTCGTAAGAAAAGGCTTTCGTCTTGCCACTCTACCCCATAGCCCGGGCATATGAAGAATACAGGAGATTGTTGTCACATGTACCACACAGCCAGATATTCCTGCAGCTCCTTTTATGTTGCTGTAGGCCTCTTGGTAGCCTCCCAGACCAGTCTCTTCTCATCTTTTCATTAATTTTGGAGGGACATCCAGTTCTTGGTAATGTCACTGTTGTGCCATATTTTCTCCACTTGATGATGACTGTCTTCACTGTGTTCCATGGTATATCTAATGCCTTGTACCCTTCTCCTGACTGATACCTTTTAACAATGAGATCCCTCTGATGCTTTGGAAGCTCTCTGCGGTCCATGGCTTTTGCTGTGGGATGCGACTAAGAAAATTTCAGGAAAGACCAACTAGAGCAGCTGAACTTTATTTGGGGTTAATCAGAGGCACTTTAAATGATGGCAGGTGTATGCTGACTCCTATTTAACAGGATTTTGAATGTGATTGCTTAATTCTGAACACAGCTACATCCCCAGTTATAAGAGGCTGTGCACACTTATGCAACCACATTATTTTAATTTTTTTTGTTTTCTTCCCTCCACCTAAAATATTTCAGTTTGTTTTTCAATTGAGTGGTACAGTTTATAGATCACATTAAAGGTAGAAAAAGTTCTGGAATGATTTATATTTGTCTCATTTTTTTACAGCACATAAACCTGACATTTTAACAGGGGTGTGCAGACTTTTTATATCCACTGTATATGTCGGACCTGAATGGCCAGTGGGGGGGTCCTAGTATGTATATGTGTGTGTATATATATATATATATATATATATATATGTATGTATGCCCCTGTATTTACATACATGTCTATATATACTTATTTTATATATATCCCCTGTAATCATAGGCCCAGTATATGTAAGTATTATATATATATATATATATATATATATACAGTACAGACCAAAGGTTTGGACACACCTTCTCATTCAAAGAGTTTTCTTTATTTTCATGACTATGAAAATTGTAGATTCACACTGAAGGCATCAAAACAATGAATTAACACATGTGGAATTATATACATAACAAAAAAGTGTGAAACAACTGAAAATATGTCATATTCTAGGTTCTTCAAAGTAGCCACCTTTTTGCTTTGATTACTGCTTTGCACACTCTTGGCCTTCTCTTGATGAGCTTCAAGAGGTAGTCACCTGAAATGGTTTTCACTTCACAGGTGTGCCCTGTCAGGTTTAATAAGTGGGATTTCTTGCCTTATAAATAGGGTTGGGACCATCAGTTGCGTTGTGGAGAAGTCAGGTGGATACACAGCTGATAGTCCTACTGAATAGACTGTTAGAATTTGGATTATGGCAAGAAAAAAGCAGCTAAGTAAAGAAAAACGAGTGGCCATCATTACTTTAAGAAATGAAGGTCAGTCAGTCCGAAAAATTGGGAAAACTTTGAAAGTGTCCCCAAGTGCAGTCACAAAAACCATCAAGCGCTACAAAGAAACTGGCTCACATGCGGACCGCCCCAGAAAAGGAAGACCAAGAGTCACCTCTGCTGCAGAGGATAAGTTCATCCGAGTCACCAGCCTCAGAAATTGCAGGTTAACAGCAGCTCAGATTAGAGACCAGGTCAATGCCACCAGTGTTCTAGCAGCAGACACATCTCTAGAACAACTGTTAAGAGGAGACTGTGTGAATCAGGCCTTCATGGTAGAATATATGCTAGGAAACCACTGCTAAGGACAGGCAACAAGCAGAAGAGACTTGTTTGGGCTAAAGAACACAAGGAATGGACATTAGACCAGTAGAAATCTGTGCTTTGGTCTGATAAGTCCAAATTTGAGATCTTTGGTTCCAACCACCGTGTCTTTGTGCGACGCAGAAAAGGTGAACGGATGGACTCTACATGCCTGGTTCCCACCGTGAAGCATGGAGGAGGAGGTGTGATGGTGTGGGGGTGCTTTGCTGGTGACACTGTTGGGGATTTATTCAAAATTAAAGGCATACTGAACCAGCATGGCTACCACAGCATCTTGCAGCGGCATGCTATTCCATCCGGTTTACGTTTAGTTGGACCATCATTTATTTTTCAACAGGACAATGACCCCAAACACACCTATTTTATGTTTAATGGTTTATATTACCTACAGATATCCGGAGTTTCAATGGGTGCCAAATTTTCGCCTTCAGTGGCAAATGTGTTCATGTCATGGTGGGAGATGAATTTTTTATTTTCAGATTAGAAACATAGAATGTGTCGGCAGATAAGAACCATTTGGCCCATCTAGTCTGCCCAATATACTAAATACTATGGAAAGCCCCTGGCCCTATCTTATATGAAGGATGGCCTTATGCCTATCCCATGCATGCTTAAACTCCTTCACTGTATTTGCAGCTGCCACTTCTGCAGGAAGGCTATTCCATGCATCCACTACGCTCTCAGTAAAGTAATACTTCCTGATATTACTTTTAAACCTTTGCCCCTCTAATTTAAAACTATGTCCTCTTGTAGCAGTTTTTCTTCTTTTAAATTACAACCCATATGTAACATCTCTAAAATGGTATGGGCGTTTCATTGACGACATGCTGTGGGTTTGGCAGGGTGATGCAGAAGAGTTTACATCATTTGTGGATTTTCTTAATGGTTGTATTCCATCAATCAAACTTACTATGGTCAGTGATTCCACCTCAATTGTTTTTCTTGACCTAGTATTATCTGGTAATCGAACAACCCAGAAAGTTAGTACCTGTACACATGGTAAAGTTACGGCTGGGAACACTTTGCTTCATGCATCATCCTGCCATCCCCCACATGTGGCCAAGAACATACCCAAAGGGGAGATGCTGAGGGCGCGTTGAAATTGCTCATCTCTGGATCTGTTTGTGAAAGAGGCATCCGATATTTCAACCAGGTTGCAGATCAGGGGATATTCGAGAGAAAATATTCGCAAAGCCAGGGAATATGCGATTTCGGTGGATAGGGAGTCGCTTATTATTGGTTGAATAAAGAGTGCGAATAAGAAGAAGCAAAAAAATCAAAAAAATCTAAAACAAAAATATTCGGGTCCACACTCGGGATCCGAGCAACCCTGCGACTTTTGTCACTAATTATAGTGTAGAATATCCCCTTATCTGCAATATTCTGCACAGGCATTTTCCGGTTATAGGCTTTGATGAAGGTTGGGGGGAGATTGCGGAGGCAGGTATCAGATGTATCGCGAAAAAAGCACCAACTATAGGACAAAAAGTCAGCCCCAGTTTGTATATGGAAAACGCAAGGTGTGAACCAGTCTGGCCGAACACTAAAGGAAACTTCAAATGTGGAAGTAAAAAATGTATATGTTGCACGCACATGTCAGTGAGTAAAGAGATTGTATCATCTACATCAAATAATAGCATACACAAAATGCGGCAATATATCAATTGCAATACAGAGTATGCAGTTTATGTCATCACATGTCGTGCATACATGTTGCAATATGTGGGATGTACAATCAACCAGCTCAAAGTGAGAATTCGGAAGCATCTGAGCGACATCCCACATATTGCAACACGCAATGTTTCAGCGGCTACATCGCACTTTGCAATAGTACATAAGGGCGATACCTCTGCGTTTTGTGTGCAGGGAATTGAGAGAGTCACGGCTCCAGTTAGAGGAGGAGACCATAGGCAAAAATTATACAGTCGTGAAACATACTGGATGTTTAATTTAGGGACATGTATACCTAAAGGATTGAATAGGAAGCATGACCTAACTTTACAATATAAGGCCTCATGCACACGACCGTTGTGTGCATCCGTGGCCGTTGTGCCGTTTTCAGTTTTTTTTTTTCGCGGACCCATTGACTTTCAATGGGTCCGTGGAAAAATCGGAAAATGCACCGTTTGGCAGCCGCATCCGTGATCCATTTTTCCTGGCCGTTAAAAAAATATGACCTGTCCTATTTTTTTCACGGCCAATGGTTCAAGGACCCATTCAAGTCAATGGGTCAGTGAAAAAACACGGATGCACACAAGATTGTCATCCACGTCCGTGATCCGTGTCCGTGATCCGTGTCAGTTTTTTCCTATCATTTCAATGGCAAACTTGACTTAGATTTTTTTTTTCATTTTTCATGTCCGTGGATCCTCCAAAAATCAAGGAAGACCCACGGACGAAAAAACGGTCACGGATCACGGACCTACGGACCCCGTTTTTGCGGACCTCCTTAAAAAAAAACGGTCGTGTGCATGAGGCCTAAATGAAGTGTTTTTTCCTGAAACTGTGGATTACTTCCCACCTGATTGGAATTGTTTCTCCCTGGGATTAACAGGTCAGGAACACCTGAAACTGTTCTAGGGCATGGAAGCCAACCAATCAAGAGGGAGGGGTTGTTCCTCACTGTGTATAAAAAGGAGATTTTAAGTTTGTATATTTGTCTTGATGAAGGGCTAAGATGTAACAGCCCGAAACGCGTCACAGCATACTACTCTGCTCTTGATGTCTGTTTTTAAAGAAGTGTAATAAAAAAGCCTTTTATTGTGAAGAGCTGGAATTAGTTTTATTTTTCACAATTATTAATAGGTGTATCCCAATACTTTTGTCCATATAGTGTATGTCTGGCACACAATCTGTAGGACCGTTTTAAGAGGTCCTGCCAAGTATAATTTCATTGTGAACCGAGCCTTTACCAGACAAGGGACACTAGATATCAGGTAACATGGAGAATTAGCCCATCTTTGACTTTCTGCCACTTCAGCACATTATTCCTGACTACTTATAGCCTAAATGTCTTCCTATCTAAAGACTTCTCATTTTAATTATACAGCAGTGAGTAACTGGAGCACTTGACAGAATACGAGGCAGAGAATCGGCCTAGTACTTTATGATGGGAGGAATTCCTACAGCTGGCACATATAAAACCTGAAATGAAATGTCTAGCACACTTCAACCTGTAAAAGTGGCCCTGAGCCGACAAACGAAAATGAAATAAAGCTCTGCACGTTTGTTTGACTTCACTGGTGAAATGACCATTTGTTTCCAAATAGTCCCCTGGCTAATGTCTTTAAAGCCCATTACTCCACTGTACTGGCATCCTGCGAACACTTGTGTATACTCCTTTACTGTCAGGACCGAGCTGCTGGAATTCATTAAAGTGCTTTACCGGTAAAGAAACCTCAAGATCACCATATAAGAATAATCTCATCAGTGATCAGCAATCTCTAATCCAGATTACGCACTTGCTGCCTAGACTGAACCGACTCTTGGATGCTTTCCGGAAAGTTGTAATATTTCTGTGTTTTATAGAATAAATAAGCAACAAAAAGTCATAGCAGCAACTTTGTTTTCTAATGCAGAGACCCAAACTCCCTTTATAACCATAGAGTTAAAGGAAATCTGTCGGGGTTTATGTCGCCCCGATCTGAGGACAGGGTAAACTAGTGACAGAGATCCTGCTCTGTGATGAGCGTGTACTGTGTAGTCAATGCATGAGCGCCAGGATCCGCCCAGCCCTCCTCTGGTTGTTGGTAAATGGCTATTGGAGGTGGAGCCACGCAGAAAAACGGACAAACAGCAGTCAATTGTATTCATGGATCTTAGTCTCTAAGTCTAAAGTACAATGGCAGGCATTGCAACCTATGGACGAAAGGTTATGCCAATATTATTATTAATATTATTATTGTAACATTAATTTAACACCTTAAGGACCTTGCCATTTTTCACCTTAAGGACCAGGCTGTTTTTTGGAAACTTGACATGTGTCAATTTATGTGGCGATAACTTCGGAATGCTTTTACATATCCAAGCCATTCTGAGATTATTTTCTCGCGACACATTGTACTTCATGGTAGTGAAAAAATTTTGTCAATATAATTTGCCTTTATTTATTAAAAAATCCAAAATGTACAGAAAATTTTAAGAATTAGCAATTTTCTAAATTTTTATTTATCTGCTTTTAAGTCAGATAGTGATACATCATACATATTACCTTACATTCCCCATATGTCCACTTTCATGTTTGCATCATTTTGTAAATGTAATTAATTTTTTTGTATCTTATAAAGCTTAGAATTTTAGAAGCAAATTTTTAAGAACATTTCCAAAACCCACTTTTTTAAGGACCACTTCAATTCTAAAGTCACTTTGTGGGGCTTACATAATGGAAAACACCCATAAATGACCCCATTGTAGAAACTACACCCCTCAAGTTATTCAAAACTGATTTTACAAACTTTTTTAATCCTTTAGGTGTTCCACAAGAATTAAAGGAAAAGGAGATGACAGAAACACCCTATATGTGGTCGTAAACTGCTGTACAGGAACCTTGCAGAGCGCACAATTTTTGAAAGAAAAACAATCATGTTTTTATGTCTCCATTTTCAGAAAGCCAAATAATTTTTATTTTTTTAGTCGATTGTCTTATTTAGGGTCTCATTTTTTGCAGGATGAGATAATGGTTTGATTAGTACTATTTTGGGGTACATACTACTTTTTAATCATTCGGTATTACACTTTTTGTGATGTAACGTGACCAAATAAGTTTTGGGCACGATTTTTTATTTTTTTATTTTTTTACGGTGTTCACCAGACGGGTTAGCTCATGTGATATTCGATGGTATAAAAGAGACTCCAGACTTTACATTGAAAGTCAATGGGGACGGATCCGTTTGCAATTGCACCATATTGTGTCAACGTCAAACGGATCCGTCCCCATTGACTTGCATTGTAATTCAGGACGGATCCGTTTGGCTCCGCACGGCCAGGCGGACACCATGTCCAGGCGGATTTTTCCTGTCCGTGGATCCTCCAAAAATCAAGGCAGACCCACGGACGAAAAAACTGTCACGGATCACAGACCTACGGACCCCGTTTTTGCGGACTGTGAAAAAAAACTGTTGTGTGCATGAGGCCTAAGGCGTTAAGTACCGGCCAGTTAGGACGAGCGTTCTCGTTCTAGGTCGGCAACCTGTTAATTAAAATGCATACAACTTGCAAATCTACAAGACCAAAAGCTAAAAGTCTGATAAAAGGTAACCAATTAAAGACTCATCTGATTAAAAAAGAAATACTATCAAGCTCCTTACACTCATCAAGCACACATGAGTTTGAGGGCTCATGCACACGAACGTATATTCTTTCAGTGTCCATTGCATTTTTTTGCAGACCATATGCGGAACCAATTATTTTAATGGGTCTGAAAAAAAATGAAAAAACGGAAGATGTTCTATTACTGTCCACATTACAGACAAGGATAGGACTGTTCTATTAGGGGCCAGCCTTTCTGTTCCGCAAAATATGGAATGCACATGAACGTCATCTTTTTTTTTTTTTTTGCGGTTCCGTTTTTTGCGGACCGCAAAATACATATGGTCGTGTCCCTGACACTGATGTTTTGTCCCCAGTGGAAAAAACACCAGAATAAGCACAGGCACTTTTTTCTAAAAAAATTTGCTGTTTTTGTGGTGGGTTTTGTTGTATTTTTGACAGTGTTACTGCACTAGGAAGTGTCCTGATTTGTGACACAATTTTGGTGTATGCGCCACAATTTTGTTTTATTTACAACATTCCAGACATCAGGTTTTATAGGTCATTTTGGCGCCAACTTTTTGAATAGTCCTATTTTGCGCCTTGTTTGGCGCAGCCTTAGTTTTAGGCATGTTTTGGATAAAAACTAAAAAGTGGTAGCATAAAGCCCTAAGGTTCCTTGTATTGCAAATAGGGATTTTTGCGGTGCATTGTGTCACATCTTCCCTTTACTGTTTTCTAAAACATCATCACAGATTTAGACACATTTAACAAACATTTAATAAATCTGAAGCAAAGTATAAATGGTGCAGGCACAATAATCTGGCAAAAAATAAATCTATCTTAATATATCTGCCCGGTGTGTCTTACCACTAATTCTTGCTTCAAGATATTTTTCCTTATAAAAAAGGTAATGTAAAAATGCTTGAAAAAAATTGTATTAGCTCCCACATGCTGTATTTTTGAAAAGAAAAAAAAAGACAGAAAGACAAAAAAATGTACAACCTAATAAACAAAAACTCCAGGAGCAAAAAAATGCTTACCTGTCCTGCATTTCATATTTTCATAGACCTGCAGCTAACATCTAGAGTTGGCATTTTAGAAACAAAAAATTCCAGTGCAAAAAACACCACTAAGAACGCAAACATGTAGAAAAATGCCACTCAAAACTATATGTAAAAGCAGCAAAATAGTGTGATAATTTTGCAAGCAATTTATTTCTCCCCCTCTCTCTCTCTCTCTCTCTCATTCTCCCAAAGAGAATCAACAAAATTTCTAATATTTTAAAATTATATATATATATTTTTTTTAAGTGTGAATTTACACAGTTTAGAATCGATTTTCTAATCTGTAATATTTACTTTTCTATTATCTTCCAATAATCCAAAGTTCTTGGTGATTTAGCACTTACCAAGGTCAATTCATACAGATTAGAGGAATTCATTATTATTTTATTTTATAATTACCGGTATATTTTTTGTTCTTGCAGTTTTTTCTTTTTTAACTCATTTAAAATGTATACTTTTAAATGACTTCACATAAATTTACAATGAGTTGTGATGGATCCATTCATGTATGCAATTATTTTTACTAATAGACTCTCTTTAATTCCAGGAGGTTTCCAATCACTTGTAGAAACAGCTACGGGTCACTTAGGTCACCGTGTACTTTCACACAACTTTCGTAAACTCTGCCACCATCATATATATTATGTTTAGTGATTAAAAATCTAGCCAGGAAAATTAAGTTTGCTCATGCCTCAAATGAAACAATTTCTCTGCCCATTTGCTCTGGAAATTTGATAATTTAAATGTTATATACTTTGTATAAAACAATACTGGCTCCCATGATATGCTTATCCACATGAAGTAAAGTAATTAGACCTCAGATGACAAATCTTGACACTACAAAGGAAAAAGCATAATCTAAAATCAGAGTGAAGTTAAAAGATGTCATTGAGCGGAATGATTAGCTGATGATGGAAAGTCACACCAAGTATGGTTTTCACAGTTGACAGATCAAACTTCAACTTACCCTTTTATTTAAGGAAACGGCTTTCAAAGAGGGTTCTTCATACTATAATGCTTAGCTGACTATATAATTGTGTACAAATATAATGACTATAATGGATTCTGTTCGGAAGTCTGGAATTTAACCGGCCAAAAATCCTGCATGTAGAACCAGTATTTTGAACTGAATCTGTAACAGAGGCCGTGAATAGAGGGTCTGACGCAAATGTGAACTTAACCTAAGGGCATGTTCAGACCATGCCTTCAGATCACCGATGTTTAGTGATGAGCATACTTCAGTTTTTGAAGTTCGAGTTCAGGTTCGGGTTTACGCTGAATTGTGTTATGGATTCCGTTACCACGGAACATAATGCAATTCAAGAACGGAATGCATACTGTTCTTGACTAGCATTATGTTGGGTGAAAACTGAATCCATAACGCAATTCAGTGTAAACCTGAACCAGAACTCGAACTTCAAAAACTGAAGTTCGCTCATCCCTACAGATATTTACTTCCATTGCTCTGCTCTGTTAAAGGAGCAAAACAACAAAAAATGGAAGTGCCAGATTTGACACATAACTCAACCAAATGGAGCCCAACAGACCACAATGACTACGGGGTCCATTCAGGCATCTGCATCAGGACTTTTTTTGTCTGCTGTTTATGGTGGGATCAGCGAGTGAGGCCCAGAACGGCACTGAACGGAACCCATTAACTAGTATGAGTTCACTTCAGTTTCCATCTGGGAGTCTGACTTTGGGCATCCCCACCTCATGAAAGAGCTGCTTCCTCTTCAAAGTTGACCTGCTTGCCATCTCTTTTGTATCAGCGGTGCAGTATACAGCAATTACAACTGCTCATCCCATTCACATGAATGGTAGAGGAAGGTGTAATTACCCTGTACTAATGCTACAATCTATACAAAAAAAAGGCAGCTCTCACCTGTTGTACCTGTTGTGAGCTCGGATGCCAACCTGGGGACGGCTGTATTTTTAAAATTCAAGAAATCAAAGGAAAATCCAGCTCTAACAACAGAGAATACTTTATTTGCAGTGCGGTAAAAACTTTCAACTCACAGATGCAAGGATTAGTCTGCGCGTTTCAGACCCTCACATTCCGGTTCTTGTCATGATTAAGGACCTCAATGTGAGGGTCCGAAACGCGTAGACTAATCCTTGCATCTGTGAGTTGAAAGTTTTTACAACACTGGATTTTCCTTTGATTTCTTTAATGCTACAATATAGGTGTTATGCAGGTAAACAGCTGATCAGCGGGAGTTCAGGGATTCAGACCCATGCCAATCTGATATTCATGACCTATCCAGAAGATAGGTCCTCAATATTACGCCACAGCACAACCCCTTTAACATTAAATACTGCAAAACTGTAGAAAAAAAAGAAAACATGGCTTGCACATCTATATGCCATGCATTGAAACATGAACACAGTACTCTTTATATACGTTCCTATCAAAATGCATAAGCCCACTCACCACATCACAGTGGTCTCTTTTTTAGAGTAGGTCCCTACACTATTTTTGTGCAACCCCACATGGCAAATCTTACTGTAGATGTGATAAGTAGGTAACAGGTAGCATTTTACATTTCTACCTCCACACTCCTAAGATAAATCTTGGGCCAATTTCACACCCCATGTAAACGCAGCCATACACATTTCTGTCCATATTTTCCACTACAGTTGTTCAACCTGGCCATACCGTACCTGTTCAATGAAACCGGGTGATGGATTAAAGATCTTTCTGGGAATGTTCTTTCAAAGAAAGATCTTTCATCCAAATACAATCTTTCATCTGATTATTGGACAAAAAAATTCAAACAGGGCCATCTTCAGACTATAATGGTCTATTGTCAGTCAGCTAAAACGGATCGTTCGTTGTTAAATTTCACGCAATGAACCACCATTAGCAGCTGCATGCCTGTTGCTGTCTTGGTCTTTTTGATGGAGATCCTTGAATCCTTGTCCCATTTGATGCTTAGAAGACACTTGTATGATTATTAAAAACATTTGAGTTAACACCAGGCAACAGGCCTTGTAAAATAGCCACCGTCAAAGTTATCACAGTCAATGTGACTGCAGTTGGAAATTCTATTATCTTTTGAATTATAAAGCTTTCCATTGCTCCAGCCAAACAAATATCCTCCTGATCGCTCTAGCCCACTAGTCTGTTCTAGTCCTTAATCTGTTCTACATGAAACATTTATGCTTTTTAAGCAAGTCCCAGGGCAAAAAAATGTCTCCAAGACTAATACAATAAAGCAAGGCTTAACCTTTGTTCTATTGGTGATACAATGTTATCACATGTCTAACCTTTGAGTGAAGCAGCTGACACGGTTAGTATTTTAAGATTACTGAATTAATGAAATGCTAGAAGTGATTCTACATAGTTAGAGGACGTCAATGTAAATAAATATTATTAATGTATATTTCAATATAATCCATTCTGAGCCTAAGAACATACAATAATATTGCTAAATGTGATAAATTAAAATCTCCTGTCTTTCCTTTCTCCTTCTACAACTTTGTCCCAGGTTCTCAACTATATTGATTTCTATTGAAATCTAAACAGTAGGAGAAGCTACTGCCTTCTACACTGTCACCCAAAAGCTACACTTCCCTGTTTTTCTTGGTTTTCAATGTGTTAAAAAAGAATTATAGCCTATAAATAAGTGGAAAGGCATAATCTGTTCTGCAGTGCCATAGCAATATAGTAATATACCCTGTAAAGCCAGTTGAGTCTATTATCCTGCAAAGTTGATTCAGAGTAATTCTTTAATTTTTGACTCTTCTTCAGAATTCTAGTAACTATAACCTGTATTATGTCTCTCCAGAAATACATCCAGGCCCCTCGAAGTCTTTTAGTGAACTCACCATCACCACCTCCTCAGGCAGAGAGTTCCATTGTCTCACTGCTCTTACCATAAAGAATCCCCTTCTATGTTGATGGTGAAACCTTTTCTCTTCTAGCCCCCTTGCTCTAGCTAAAGTGATGCTCTTGCGATGTGGGTGGGATAGATCGAGAGCCTGATGAGGAAATGTTGCAGACACCTCACTATTTGCAGGAAACTCACTTTACTCAAAAGCATGCATTCTAATATGTTATAGAGGAACTCCTCCATAATTGTAGATACAACAGATCAATAACACCTGAAATGCTGGAGCCAGCTGGTTTAGTAACAGTCTCTGAACATGGCTAAACAGCACAATCTCGGTCTTGGCATTGGTAAACCAGTTGCCTCCAGCTACTGACCCAATCTCTTACTGATCATGTATCTCGGGCTAATTTGCAGACTGGTTCTTTATTGTAAGAGTAGTGAGACTATAGAACCCTCTGCAGGAGGAGGTGGTGATGGCTGATACATTGAACAATTTCAAGAAGGGCCTTGATGCCTTTCCTGAATGTAAAATATTGCATCGTATGACAACTAGATTTCTGGAGATGGGATATTGATCCAGAGATTTATGCAGATTTTCAGTTGAAGTCAGGGAGGAATTATTTTCTCCCTTAATTGTTATCTGCTTAACCCCTTAACGCAAAATGCTGTGCATGTATGGCGGGGGAAGCTGTGCCAGAATGCATTCCGCCATACATGCACGGCGGGCTAATCGGGCGGGTGCAGGAGCTGCGCCCGCCTGATCACTGCAGAGGTCTGGCAGTCCATGGTAGCCGGGCCCCTGCTGTATCCGCCGACATCACTGTTTACAGCGATGCCAGCGTATTAACCCCTTCTATGCCGCGGTCAGCTCTGACCGCGACATAGCAGTGGTTTGCTGCGGGTGAAGGAGTGCATCGGGTCCCCGTGCTGCTGTGGCGTGGGACCCGTAGTGTGACAAGGCAGCCCAATGCCGTGCAGACGCTGCCCAATGCCTTGCACGGCATGGGGACCTGCCTTCTACGGGTGTCCAGGAATGTTAGTGTATTACTCAGTGTAATCCACTAACAGGCAATGCATTATAATACAGATGTATTGTAATGCATTGCTGTCACCGCCAGTTCTGCAAAAAGGTCTGGCAGATGTCCTTCTCTACCTCTTGCATGACGTTCTTTGTTTTGGTTTCACTTTGTCATCTCCTTTCCTTCTCCCAGGTGTCACCTATTTAGACGAATCGTCTCCCTTTATATTCCCTCCCATACTGCCTCAATTTGTGGTTTATACTACTTCCTGGATGAAGTGTTCACTGCTGGATGCTGCTGCTGTTTGCTCAGATAAGTCTTTTAATGTATTGTGTTTCCTTTCTGGCTTGATTCTAGGTGACCCTGACTCCGTCCGTATTAAGTGCAGGGAGCCGGTGGTCGTGTCCCATCACTATTATAGGGTTTTCAGGTGTCACACAGTCTTAGGTACGTGGGCATGCAATCGTCTATCATTGAGATCCTTGCATGGGCATAGCAGTCAGGGAGAGCTCTTAGGGTTTTATAGGGCTCACCTATATGCTCCTTAGTTTGGGATCAAGCCCGTCGGACGTTTATTCATAAGTTCCAGCTATCTGCAACATCATCCGTGACAATTTCAGAGGGGATCAGACCCCCAAAAGTTGAAGTCCCAGAGTGGGACAGAAATAAAGTTTAAAAAAAAATGTTAAAATAAATATCCACCCCGTCCGAGACACCATAAAAATAAATAAAAACTAAATAAATAAAAAAATAATTAAAAAAAAGAAGCTATTTTAGTTACCTTACATCACTAAAATTGCAACACCAAGCGATCACAAAGGCATATACCCCCAAAATAGTACCAATCTAACCGTCACTTCATCCCACACAAAACTGAGCCCCTACATAGGACAAGCGCCCAAAAAAAAAAAAAAAACTGTCTCTCAGACTATAAAGACACTAAAACATGCTTTATTTTTGTTTAAAAAATGTTTTTATTGTGTTAAATATAAAAAAGTATACATATTAGGTATTGCCGCCTCCCTAACAACCTGATCTATAAAAATACCACATGACCTAACCCATCAGGTGAACACCGTAATAAGAAAAGGTGTCAAAAAAGCCTTTTTTTGTCATCTTACATACAAAAAGTGCAATAGCAAGTGATAAAAAAGTTATACGCACCCCAAAATTGTACCAATCAAACCACCATCTCATCCCGCAAAAATGATACTCTACCTAAGACAATCTCTCAAAAATAAAAATAAACTATGGCTCTCAGACTATTGAGACACTAAAACATGATATTTTTTTCCAAAAATGATATTAGTGTATAAAACTTACATTTAAAAAAGTATACATATTAGGTATCGCCGCGTCAATAACAACCTTCTCTATAAAAATATCACATGATTTAACACCTCAGGTGAACACTGTAAAATAATATAATAAAAATTGTGTCAAAAAAGCCATTTTGTCACCTTAAATCACAACAAGTGTAATAGCAAGTGATCAAAACTTCATACGCACCTCAAAATCATACCAATCAAACCATCACCTCATCCCTCAAAAATAATACCCTACCTAAGACAATCGCTCAAAAATTAAAAAAAACTGTGTCTCTCAGACTATGGAGACACTAAAACATGATTTTTTGTTTTAAAAAAAAGAAATATTATTGTATAAAATTTAAATAAATAAAAAATATATGCATATTAGGTATTTCCACATCCGTAATGACCTTCTCTATAAAAATATCACATGACCTAACCCCTCAGGTAAACACTGTAAAAAATATTTTTTTCTTACCTTACATCGCAAAAAGTATAATACCAAGCGAACAAAAAGTGATAAGCACCGCAATATTGTACCAATCAAACCGTCATCTCATCCTACAAAAAATTAGCCCCTACCTAAGACAATTTCCCCCAAAATGAAAAAAAAAAACTATGGCTCTCAGAATATGGAGACACTAAATATTTTTTTTCTAAAATGCTTTATTATGCAAAACTGAAACAAACAAAAACAAAAACGTAGTCATATTTGGTATTGTCGCATCCGTAAAAACCTGCTCTATAAAAATAGCTCATTATCTAACTTGTCAGATGAACATTGTAAATAACAAAAAGTAACAGTGCCAAAACAGCTATTTTTTTGTTACTTTGCCTCACAAAAAGTGTAATATAGAGCAACCAAAAATCATATGTACCCTAAAATAGTACCAACAAAACTGCCACCTTATCGCGTAGTTTCCAAAATAGGTTAACTTTTTTGTAGTTTCTACTCTAGGGGTGCATCAGGGGGTCTTCAAATGTGACATGGCAAGTTAAAATTATCCCAGTGAAATCTGCCCCCCAAAACCATATGGCGTTCATTTCCTTCTGCGCCCTGTCGTGTTCCCGTACAGCAGTTTACGACCACATATTGGGTGTTTCTGTAAACTAAAGAATCAGGACACTAAATATTGAGTTTTGTTTGGCTGTTAACCCTTGCTTTGTTAGCGGAAAAAAATGATTAAAATGGAAAATCTGCCAAAAAAGTGAAATTTTATCTCCATTTTCCATTAATTCTTGTGGAACACCTAAAGGGTTAACAAAGTTTGTAAAATCAGTTTTGAATATCTTGAGGGCTGTAGTTTCTAAAATCTAGTCACTTTTTTGGAGTTTCTACTCTAGGGGTGCATGAGGGGGGTTTCAAATGGGACATGGCGTCAAAAAACCAGTCCATCAAAATCTGCCTTCCAAAAAACATATAGCGTTCCTTTCCTTCTGCAGCCTCCATGTGGCCATACAGCAGTTTACAACCACATGTGGGGTGTTTCTGTGAACTACATAATCAGGGCAATAAATATTGATTTTGTTTGACTTTTAACCTTTGCTTTGTTAGCGGAAAAATATGATTAAAATGGAAAATCTGCCAAAAAATCCATACATTTTTGTGGAAAAAATTAAAGGGTTAACAACACTTGTAAAATCCGTTTTTTAATACCTGGAGGGGTGTAGTTTCTAAAATGGGGTCATTTTTGGGCGGTTTCTATTATGTAAGCCTCACAAAGTGACTTCAGACCTGAACTGGTCCTTAAAAAGTTGGTTTGGGAATTTTCTAAGCCTTTCTAAGCCTTCTATTGTCCCCAAAAAATAAAATGGCATTCACAAAATTATCCAAACATGAAGTAGACTTATGGGAAATGTACAGTAATAACTATTATATGAGGTATCACTATCTGTTTTAAAAGCAGAGAAATTGAAATTTAGAAGGTTGCTAATTATTTTTCAATTTTTGGTAAATTTGATATTTTTTATAAATAAAAATGAAATATTTTGATTCAAATTTACCACTATCATAAAGTACAATATGTGATGAGAAAACAGTCTCAGAATGGCTTGGATAAGTAAAAGCGTTTTAAAATTATCACCACATAAAGTGACAAGTCAGATTTGCAAAAATCAGTCTGGTCCTTAACCCCTTCCCGACCGCATTCTGTATATATATACGTGATAGCTGCACATACCCCGTGGAGCTACCACGTATATAAACGTTCTGGCAGCTCTTTAATCCAAGCGCTGCAAAGCGATTGGATTAAAGCTTCTGCCCCTGCACTGCTGCTGTCACGGACAGCATACAGTGCAGTAATGCCGGCAAGGAACCAATCAGAGTGGCCCCTTGCCAGCAATTGATCCGATTGGTTAGTCTGTGCAGACTAACCAATCGGATTGAGGCAGTGAAAAAATGCCGGTTTCAGGCTCTGATCTGAAAACCGTCATCAGAGCCTGAAATCACAGTGTCCTCGTGCCCACCCCCCCCCCCCCCCCCGATCTGTGCAGCCCCCCGATCTGTGCCCCCTCGATCTGCGCCCCACCTTGTCTCCACAGTGCCCCTCCTTGAGTCCGCCCCCTCCCCGCCCCATACATTCCTCCTGCTGCCCACTCCCTCAATGCTGGCTGTGAAACCCTCCCCACCCCCTTCCAGCGCTGCCCCCCGCTCGGTCCCCCTGCTGTGTTTGATAGAGGCGGCTCCATTCCTGAGCCGCCGCCATCATCAGAGTTTATTAAATATTGAGGCACTCAGTCTGGAACTTATGCAAATAAAGTAAATTTTATTTTTTCATTTTTTCATTTTTTCTATGCCATCCATAGGCCCGTTATATGTTAAAGGGTAACAGATTAATTTCTGACCAGACGTTTCGGTCCTGGTAGACCTTCATCAGTGGTCATGTTATCTGGAACATTAGCAAATACATATATGTAAGGTACTTTCGCACGGATGGCAGAGCATGAAATTACATAAATATAAACATAATGAAAAATAGGACAATGAACAATATACAAGTAATATGTGATATTTGATAGCACTATAGCAGCAGAGTAAATAGGGGTCCAGAGATTGCATATATATATATAAAAAAATCTATATATACATGTATAAATTCATATTCATAAACATTAATGTATGCAAGGAAAACATGATTCTATGTCGACGTAAAAAATGGCAAAATTTGTACTTATTGTCAACACACGATACCTACATAGAATATGGAAAATTACGTAAAAAAATCACATAACAAAATTAATAGACATGATTGTATAAGTATATGCAAGGCAAAACATGATTCTATTGGGATTCCCTGAAGGTATAGTTTAGAATGTGGTTACGTCGTCTATGTCCACCACACTTGGTATTAGCATAAAATGTGGCAATGTTTGCGGAGGTTTACTAGTTACAATTGTATGTATTGGACTCCATGATTGTTTGTGTGGTTGGCATAGACGATTAACCACACGCTAATGACATAAAGCTGATGGGGGAGGAGCAGAAAGGTTACTGCATAAATCGGTTGTCATATGTATATAAAGGAATACTGTAGACAATAGCTCATATGGTATGATCTGCATATAGGAGTAGGCAGGCATGGAGACATCCCTTGATGTTACTGTGGCCGCATAGTTGATCAACATAGTCAGGGGAAATGACATCATAGTGGCAACCTGTGAGAGAAGGAGTAGGGGTTGTTAGTTACCTGTGAAGAGTATGGGTTCTGCCTGGGCGCTGGATGCAACGATGTGTTAGTTCTGGGACGCTATTTAAATACCATGCTGGCCGGTGTAAGTGGTCACATGACGGGAAATTGTGCGCTGTGTGGAACGCACGTATGCGTTTCACAGGGCGGAAGTATGGCGCTTGGTGATTCCGGTAACCTGGCCGGAAGTGGTGCATGTTGTGTGGAGCGCACATATGCGTTTCACCGCACGGAGATGCTGGCTGATGTGGTGGGGGATGTTAATTCCGGTCCTCTGGCCGGAAATGATGTGATCTAATGGTGTTCATGCGTTCCATGGGATGTCATATGGGTGGAGTCAGTCTAATTAATGCGTTCCACAGTGGATAAGACCGAGTCTATGTCTATATGCATGTTTTATCTAGTTAGTATGTTATGAGATTGTGTTGAAACTTACAGTTTGGGATGGGGAATATGTGAAATATGGTGAAATCTGGAAGGGGGGGAAAAATGGCGTGATTAAGGGATTGGATGTGAATAATAGATATTATGGTATTAAGGGGTGGTTGGTGGCTCACTTGCTTTTAATTATATTAGCATTCACAGTTTGAACATAATCCTGTTCAGGGGAATCAATAGTAGAATGAGGTTATATACCAGGGAATCACAGAATTACCACCATTCTAAAATATAACCTTTAATTGTATTTAAATAAAAGTAAATACACCCTTATCTATACAGAGATTAGAAAATGCATAAGTGCAAAAAATAATAAATCAGAAAAATCAAAAAATAGGTCTAATGGTATGACCCATCTAAGGCTGATAGGGAGGTGGTAGAGCAGTAGTTGTGTTGGGCCTATAGGGAAGAATGTCCCTGATGCTGGCCCTGATGTAGATAATCCTGCCTATATACGGAATAGCCGCCCTGATAAGAGCGATCCCGTCTCTCGTACCTCCTAATAACCCTAAAGAACCCTAGCGGGTGAAGGGACACAAGAATCAATAGACTTGATAGAAGACCTATGCTAAAGTACACAAAATAATAAATAGAAAAAGTACCCAAGAAAAATAAATGTGGCAGTCGATAATCAAAAGAAAAGGTGAAAGAAATGTCCAATACCGTCCCTACGCGTTTCGCCTGATTGTTGTCAGGCTCATCAGGGGACAAAATTGATCATAGAGGACCGACACCAAAAAGTACTAAAGTATTATGTACAAGAAGATTTATTTATTTTTGATTTTTTGAGAGCTATTTTAGATAAAATAATAGCAATATACGCCGCTGGCTATAATAAGAATAATGACACCTGTCAGTAAGATAACAGAGTATTTGATACAGGGGATCCCTCAATGGCCAGTGGTGGATCGAGAGGTGGGGGTCTGGATTGATGAACTCTACAGGTCCCCAAATCTCAAGATTTCCAAGTAGTGGCTATATGACGGTATATCATTTTATATATATAATATATGATCCGAAAAAAAGGGAAGGTCCCCCTGACTAGCTGCAGATTAGTTATGATACTATTAAGAGCGGACACCATACATACAAATCTGGACAAAGTTAGATAATTAAACAATTAAACCAAGATGTGGTCAATGTGCAGTAGGTACCATAGAAATTGGCTATTTAGATTATAGCAGTGCAGGATAGCGAGCAAATGGTGCTATTACAGCACATGGTACTTGCGTTCCCTTAAGCGATTGGGGGTCCACATGTTGAGTCCATAGATGAGGACGCCAGAAAACGATGTTGGGGTGGCGCTCAGATGGTGACGTGCGGCAGGTAGCAGGGACACACTGTAGGTGATACCTATATATAGAGTAAATCCGGACATCAGGAAGGCCGGGCGTCCACGTGATGGATGTGACGTGGGGCGTGCTACGTAGCACGCTCCCACGTGACCGGGAGACTGAGGCGGCCGTGCAGGTGACGGCACGGTTTTTTAAAAAACGGATTCTTGAACACATTGGAGATATCCGAAATAAACGAGACAAACCGATATCCAGACACATATGGATGAGTCATGCAGGGTCCACTAAAAGTATCCACTTCTTCATGATTGAAGTCCTAAAAATGTCTAAGCGAGGTGGGGATATAGATAAATTATTAAAACAAAAAGAGTCCAGATGGATCTTCAGACTAAAAACTGTGGCACCATTTGGACTAAACGAAAATATAGACTATGTGTGCTTTATTTGAGGCCTCCAATCTGATAGGATCAATTCATCTTTTATCTAGTACAACGTTTGTTGACTGGGAGACTAACCCCTCCATAGCTGATCCTTAATTATTTATTTAATAGCTTATCACCCTTTGATAACTAATCCCTGGTTATAATGCTATATACTAGTGTTATTGCATCCATCCCTGATGCCTACACCTACATTTGATACACTTCTAACTTTCGATCCCCGGCCATCTTCGCCATCGTCTCCTCTTAGGATTCACTAATTATGTACCCCATCATCTCTAATGCCCACACTCCTCCCCCCCCTTATTAACATCGGATCCACATCGCGATACCGTTCACCTATGATGGCGAGTACTATCAGCCATCTCGGCCCCTTGCCCCGCCCACCTCACGTGACCAGTTTAGTGACCTCATCAGATCACGTACTCCTCCCGGTCACGTGAGGGCATCTGACGTAGGAGGCCTCGCGTCACACAGATCACGTGGGCGCCCGGCCTCCCTGCTACCCGTCACATGACCCACACAGTGACCTCACTAGGTCACCTGCACGGCCGCCTCAGTCTCCCGGTCACGTGGGAGCGTGCTACGTAGCACGCCCCACGTCACATCCATCACGTGGACGCCCGGCCTTCCTGATGTCCGGATTTACTCTATATATAGGTATCACCTACAGTGTGTCCCTGCTACCTGCCGCACGTCACCATCTGAGCGCCACCCCAACATCGTTTTCTGGCGTCCTCATCTATGGACTCAACATGTGGACCCCCAATCGCTTAAGGGAACGCAAGTACCATGTGCTGTAATAGCACCATTTGCTCGCTATCCTGCACTGCTATAATCTAAATAGCCAATTTCTATGGTACCTACTGCACATTGACCACATCTTGGTTTAATTGTTTAATTATCTAACTTTGTCCAGATTTGTATGTATGGTGTCCGCTCTTAATAGTATCATAACTAATCTGCAGCTAGTCAGGGGGACCTTCCCTTTTTTTCGGATCATATATTATATATATAAAATGATATACCGTCATATAGCCACTACTTGGAAATCTTGAGATTTGGGGACCTGTAGAGTTCATCAATCCAGACCCCCACCTCTCGATCCACCACTGGCCATTGAGGGATCCCCTGTATCAAATACTCTGTTATCTTACTGACAGGTGTCATTATTCTTATTATAGCCAGCGGCGTATATTGCTATTATTTTATCTAAAATAGCTCTCAAAAAATCAAAAATAAATAAATCTTCTTGTACATAATACTTTAGTACTTTTTGGTGTCGGTCCTCTATGATCAATTTTGTCCCCTGATGAGCCTGACAACAATCAGGCGAAACGCGTAGGGACGGTATTGGACATTTCTTTCACCTTTTCTTTTGATTATCGACTGCCACATTTATTTTTCTTGGGTACTTTTTCTATTTATTATTTTGTGTACTTTAGCATAGGTCTTCTATCAAGTCTATTGATTCTTGTGTCCCTTCACCCGCTAGGGTTCTTTAGGGTTATTAGGAGGTACGAGAGACGGGATCGCTCTTATCAGGGCGGCTATTCCGTATATAGGCAGGATTATCTACATCAGGGCCAGCATCAGGGACATTCTTCCCTATAGGCCCAACACAACTACTGCTCTACCACCTCCCTATCAGCCTTAGATGGGTCATACCATTAGACCTATTTTTTGATTTTTCTGATTTATTATTTTTTGCACTTATGCATTTTCTAATCTCTGTATAGATAAGGGTGTATTTACTTTTATTTAAATACAATTAAAGGTTATATTTTAGAATGGTGGTAATTCTGTGATTCCCTGGTATATAACCTCATTCTACTATTGATTCCCCTGAACAGGATTATGTTCAAACTGTGAATGCTTCTTTCTTTACTTAAAACTATATCGAATATATAACCATCACAATATCAAGGTGATGGCCGGCTTCCTAAGCACACAAACCAATGAAGATAGATGGCTAACAGAAGCCAGTGAGATTTTTTCAGATAAAGAACTAACCTTATCTAACATAACCACCCCCTCACTCAAGACTATTTTTAAAGACCTATACGAGATCCACAAGGATTACATTAAAGCGTGGTGGGAGATTCAATCCCTTGACAACTATATAAAAAATTCAATTGTCCCTAATGGTCTCAGAATATATATACGTCCTGCGCCACGGATTAGTACTCCTGAATTATTGATAAAATGGGAAACTGAGGCCACAACAAGCTCCATCAGATTTATGCGACTATTGTTAGAACAAGAAAAGATTAATATCGAACAGCTAGAAAAGAAAAAAGTCACATTAACCGAAACAGCACTAAAATTCAAGGATCATACTGACTTTTCAAAAAAAGAACTTGAATTACAAAATAATATAGAAAAATATAGGTCGACCCTTGTTGAAAGGAAACACAGACAATTTACCAAGGACCTAGCCGAATTTAGGAACAACACGGCATATATCACCACAGGGGGGGACAAAAGGGGCTCTATCACTGATACATCAGCATCTGAAATAGAGAGCTCTGACCCTGAATCATCCACCTATCGCCCACAATATCCCACTCAAAGATCCAATTGGAGGGGTAGAGGACGGTATAGGGGACGAAATAGATACCCAGCCCCTAGATCCAATTGGCGTAACGACCAATACACTAGTGGTAACCCACCCAGACCATGGGGCCAACAGGCCAGAGGAGGATCGATAAATGGAACCAGGACCAATCAGGAACAATTAGAACAGGATGGTCATACATCGGGATCCTCATGCTCCTCTGCCACTTCAAATCTGTCCTCTTTATCCATGACCACAACCAACGGGGTTTTTTTAGGCCCACCTCCATCAAACCCGCATGGATTGAGGGATCGTCCACTACCCCCCATAAACAAAAAATAGCGAACTCCACCACAGAAAACACCCTAATTATTAACTTATCAGGGAAAATCCTCTCTGAAGACGAGACATCGATACTAAGAAAGGGACTCACATATGTACCAACAACCAGATTTGACTGTTTTGACTGGATCAAAGATATACAACTATTTACCAGAAAATTACGTTGGCACAAGATCTTTGCAACATTAGATCAGAAGAGATGCCAGGAACTAGGTGTGGAAATGGGGGACCTAGAGGACATTGATAATCTTGTAGGCCTTCTAGAAGAGAATGAGCGACCAAGGGGACAAGGTCCCTTCACTACGTTGAGAAACAAAAGCTCTAAAATGCCACCCAAAACTTTGAACGATGCCAATATAGATATATTCCTGAAATCGGTCACACGGGATCTGGAGAAAATAGGATACACTAGCCCTGATTATAAAAACTACACTCGGGCAGAAATAACAGCATTGCATAACCTAAAAACTAATAGGGACATTGTTATCAAACCCTCCGATAAGGGGGGGAACATTGTTATCCTCTCGGTACAGCAATATAGAGATATGTGCCTCTCCCTGGTCTCTGATAAAAACAGCTACGCAGTCCTCAGGGGTGACCCTACAGAGGCTTTCCAGACTGAACTCTCCCAGCTTTTGAGAGAGGGTCTGGATAACAGATGTATAGACCGAAAGGAATATGAATATCTATTTAATGTTACACCAAGAATAGCCACGTTCTATGGGCTTCCAAAAATACATAAGGAGACACGCCCCCTTAAGGGACGCCCCATAGTATCGGGTATTGAGAGCCTTACACACCACTCCGGTATTTACATAGACAAAATCTTACGTCCATTCGTGTCAACACTCCCCTCATACTTGCGAGACACGACTGATCTACTAAAAAGAGTCGAAGGTGTCACTATAGAACCTGACAGCTGGTTTGCATCAATAGATGTAGAAGCACTATATACCTCTATCCCACACAACAAGGGTCTAGCAGCAGTAAAACACTATCTGGATTCCAGATCTACGGATCTATACCAACACAATCAATTTACCCTCCAACTCCTCAACTTTGTGCTCACACACAACTATTTCATTTTTGAGGGCCGCTTCTACCACCAGCTCAGGGGCACTGCAATGGGTAGCCCTTGTGCACCAACATATGCTAATCTGCTCCTGGGCTGGTGGGAGGACACGGTCGTCTTCTCTGAATCGATGTCATCCTGGACCAGATTCATCTCCCTATGGTCCAGATATATAGATGACATTCTACTACTCTGGTCAGGTACAGCTAGTCAATTTCAACAATTCATGGACACCCTGAACTCAAACCACATTGGACTGTTTTTCACCTTTGAAATGCACCCCAATACCATCAACTTCTTGGATGTCTGCCTGGCAAGAGATCAACATAATTACATCAAAACCACCCTCTTTAGGAAGAAGACTTCAACCAACAGTCTTCTACGTTGGGAAAGTTTTCACCCCACTCCCCTTAAGAGGGGCATTCCAAAAGGCCAATTCCTAAGAGTTCGAAGGAACTGTTCCAACAGTCAAAACTTTTCGTATGAGGCATCTAAACTTTTTGATCGCTTCAAACAAAGGGGTTATCCTGACCCCTGTCTGTTTGAGGCATGGGACTGGGCCAACTCTAAGGACCGTACTACTCTCCTCCAACCAAACCCTAAAAAACCAGCCTCTCAGGACCTAATTAGAATCATCGGCACCTTTGACTCCGAATCAAGACAAATTCGAGACATCTTAAGTCGATATTGGTCTCTTCTGAAGACCGACCCTGATCTCACAAAGGTTCTACCGGATAATCCGGCAATCACCTATAGACGTGGACGCAATATAGGTGACACCTTAGTCCACAGTCACTTTGAGCCCCCAGAAAAGAAAGTTTGGCTGTCTAATAGACAAGTGGGCACCTTTAAGTGCGGTAAATGCAAGGCATGCATGTATATAGTCCCCGGTAAAACGTTTATGAATAGCCTAGGCGATCAGACATTCTACCCCCGCAGTTTTGCTAATTGTAACACAGCTGGGATAATCTACATGGCTCAATGTGACTGTGGACTCAAGTATAGGCAAGACCAAAAGAATTTTTAAAAAACGGATTCTTGAACACATTGGAGATATCCGAAATAAACGAGACAAACCGATATCCAGACACATATGGATGAGTCATGCAGGGTCCACTAAAAGTATCCACTTCTTCATGATTGAAGTCCTAAAAATGTCTAAGCGAGGTGGGGATATAGATAAATTATTAAAACAAAAAGAGTCCAGATGGATCTTCAGACTAAAAACTGTGGCACCATTTGGACTAAACGAAAATATAGACTATGCGTGCTTTATTTGAGGCCTCCAATCTGATAGGATCAATTCATCTTTTATCTAGTACAACGTTTGTTGACTGGGAGACTAACCCCTCCATAGCTGATCCTTAATTATTTATTTAATAGCTTATCACCCTTTGATAACTAATCCCTGGTTATAATGCTATATACTAGTGTTATTGCATCCATCCCTGATGCCTACACCTACATTTGATACACTTCTAACTTTCGATCCCCGGCCATCTTCGCCATCGTCTCCTCTTAGGATTCACTAATTATGTACCCCATCATCTCTAATGCCCACACTCCTCCCCCCCCTTATTAACATCGGATCCACATCGCGATACCGTTCACCTATGATGGCGAGTACTATCAGCCATCTCGGCCCCTTGCCCCGCCCACCTCACGTGACCAGTTTAGTGACCTCATCAGATCACGTACTCCTCCCGGTCACGTGAGGGCATCTGACGTAGGAGGCCTCGCGTCACACAGATCACGTGGGCGCCCGGCCTCCCTGCTACCCGTCACATGACCCACACAGTGACCTCACTAGGTCACCTGCACGGCCGCCTCAGTCTCCCGGTCACGTGGGAGCGTGCTACGTAGCACGCCCCACGTCACATCCATCACGTGGACGCCCGGCCTTCCTGATGTCCGGATTTACTCTATATATAGGTATCACCTACAGTGTGTCCCTGCTACCTGCCGCACGTCACCATCTGAGCGCCACCCCAACATCGTTTTCTGGCGTCCTCATCTATGGACTCAACATGTGGACCCCCAATCGCTTAAGGGAACGCAAGTACCATGTGCTGTAATAGCACCATTTGCTCGCTATCCTGCACTGCTATAATCTAAATAGCCAATTTCTATGGTACCTACTGCACATTGACCACATCTTGGTTTAATTGTTTAATTATCTAACTTTGTCCAGATTTGTATGTATGGTGTCCGCTCTTAATAGTATCATAACTAATCTGCAGCTAGTCAGGGGGACCTTCCCTTTTTTTCGGATCATATATTATATATATAAAATGATATACCGTCATATAGCCACTACTTGGAAATCTTGAGATTTGGGGACCTGTAGAGTTCATCAATCCAGACCCCCACCTCTCGATCCACCACTGGCCATTGAGGGATCCCCTGTATCAAATACTCTGTTATCTTACTGACAGGTGTCATTATTCTTATTATAGCCAGCGGCGTATATTGCTATTATTTTATCTAAAATAGCTCTCAAAAAATCAAAAATAAATAAATCTTCTTGTACATAATACTTTAGTACTTTTTGGTGTCGGTCCTCTATGATCAATTTTGTCCCCTGATGAGCCTGACAACAATCAGGCGAAACGCGTAGGGACGGTATTGGACATTTCTTTCACCTTTTCTTTTGATTATCGACTGCCACATTTATTTTTCTTGGGTACTTTTTCTATTTATTATTTTGTGTACTTTAGCATAGGTCTTCTATCAAGTCTATTGATTCTTGTGTCCCTTCACCCGCTAGGGTTCTTTAGGGTTATTAGGAGGTACGAGAGACGGGATCGCTCTTATCAGGGCGGCTATTCCGTATATAGGCAGGATTATCTACATCAGGGCCAGCATCAGGGACATTCTTCCCTATAGGCCCAACACAACTACTGCTCTACCACCTCCCTATCAGCCTTAGATGGGTCATACCATTAGACCTATTTTTTGATTTTTCTGATTTATTATTTTTTGCACTTATGCATTTTCTAATCTCTGTATAGATAAGGGTGTATTTACTTTTATTTAAATACAATTAAAGGTTATATTTTAGAATGGTGGTAATTCTGTGATCCCCTTTTAATTATATTATTAAATTATTAACTACCTCGGCTCTTTATGAAGAACAATATCATAGTATATTGTGAAATATAATGTTATCTGGATTGTATAGGTTCCGAGGGAGGGGGGGGGGGGGGAAGGGGGGAAAAAAAGGGAGTAGGAATGGTTAGAGGGTTGAGGGGGGAATGGAAGGGGGGGAGGGGGGGGGGGGAAAGGTGAAGTGGCGAGGGAAAAAGGGGGGGGGGGGAAGAAGGGGGGGGGGGGAAATGGGAGGGGGGGAAAAGGAAAAACATCAAGGGGTCATTGTGAACAGGGGCCAATACATCACCCTCACCCGTTGTAGACAATTCAATGCGTCTGTAAAGAAAATGAGAGACTATATATGTTAGTATACATTAATACTGTTACAAGTTTATAAAGAAGTCGCATTCACGATTCAGGCCATGTGGTGTTAAGTGTCCCCAGCTTATGAATCCAGTAGCCTCTCTCTGTCTCTAGGAGGAGTATACGGTTTCCTCCTCTCCTTGGTTGATCGATTTGTTCCAAGATCTGGAAGCGCAATTGAGAAATCTGGTGTTTCTTTTCCAAAAAATGTTGAGGTATGGGAAGAAAAGTATGGCCTAGTCTGATAGTGGACTTGTGTTTACTTATCCGATCCCTGATGTGTTGAGTCGTCTCGCCGACGTATCCAAGGCCGCAGGGACATTTTATTAAGTAAACCACAAAGCTTGATTCGCAAGTGTAGAAACCTTTAATTGCCAAAGCTTTTCCGGTGCGTGGGTGCGTGGCGTATTCACCTTTGATCACGCTGGAGCAGTGGGCACAGTGTAGGCATGGATATGTCCCTTGTCTTCTACTGCGTAAAAATGTTTGTTTCGGGGGTCTTGAGAAACTGCCTACATCTGCTTTAATCAGTTTGTCCTTAATGTTGGCTGGTCTTTTGTAACAAGTCAATGGATATTGTTGGAATTCTATAATGTCAGGATAGGCTTTGGAAAGTAATGACCAGTTCCTTTTGAGGGCCTGCTGTATTTTGGGCATAAGGGGATGATAGGTGGTTATACAAGCTATCCTTTTGGAATTATCCTGTTTGGTTTGGGGTAACATAGATGGGTTTTGAGATCCTGGAGAGATTTATCTAGCATGGCTTTTGGGTAACCTCTTTGTATAAACCTGTCGGTCATGTTGTCGAACCTGATGTTTTTTGTAGTAGTGTCCGTGACTATCCGATTGACCCGAGTAAATTGTGACCGTGGTAGTGATTTTTTGGTGGCTCTTGGATGACAGCTATTGTAGAGGAGGAGGCTATTACGGTCTGTGGGTTTATGGTAGAGGTCTATATTAAGTGACCCTGGCTGGTCAATTTTAACAAGGGTGTCGAGAAAACTGATTTCCTTTTTGCTGGTATGTGAGGTGAATCCTAGTTCGCTATGGATGTGATTGAGATCTTTGATGAAACTGTCTATGGTGGAGGTTGGGCCTTTCCAAATGCAAAAATGTCGTCTATAAAACGGAGCCATATGTGGGCATGTAATTGAAACAGGGGATGTGTATAGACGTGGTCTTCCTCGAAATTAATCATAAATGCATTTGCATATGGAGGGGCCACATTTGACCCCATGGCGGTACCCCTCTTCTGGCCATAATAGGTGTCCCCAAAGAGAAAGAAGTTTTTTGTCAGTAAAATTTCAAGTAGTTTTAAACAGCATTCTTGTTGTGTGTTGCTGAGGGTAGAATGTTTGGTAAGGAGATTGGCTGTGGCCTGTATGCCTTTCTCATGTGTAATGGATGTATAGAGGCTATTAACATCCAATGTCAGCAGGTTACAATCAATTGGGACATCCATATTATGTAATTTTTGTATAAAATCTGAGGTGTCTAATATAAATGATTTAGACGTTTTGATCAGGGGGGTCAGGATTTTTTCTAAATAAATTGCTAGGGGAGAGAAGATAGATTCGGTAGAAGCCACAATAGGACGCCCTGGTGGTTTAGTTAGGTCTTTATGTATTTTCGGTAAAGTATAAAATACCGGGGTGATGGGGTCCTGTTTCGTTAAGAAACTGGCAGTTTTGGGATCTAGAATGCCTGCTGTCGAGTATGAATTGATGGTGTGTGTGATTAGTTCCTGTATTCGTGGTGTGGGATCTCTGGGTAATATTTCGTATGTCTAAGTATCAGACAGTTGTCTGTAGATTTCTGTAAGATAATCCTTTTTATCCATGACCACGAGGGCCCCACCCTTATCTGCCGGTTTGATAATTATGTCCTTATTTTGTTGTAATGAGTTTAATGCTATCTTCTCTTCTTGGGACAAATTGTTAGTGTGTTTGAAATGGCCCTCCGTGTTTGCTGTGAGGATGTCACCCACTAGTTTCTGGGAGAGAGAGATATATGTCTCAATGGGATGTTTGTTCTTAGGGGGCATGTAGGAACTTTTGTTCCTGATTCTTGAAAATGGGCTTTTAGCCTTATAGTTCGGTAGAACTTTTGCAACTCTTGTTCTAGTGAGAACGTATTGAATATAGGTGTAGGACAGAATGATAGACCCTTCTGTAAAATGGTGATTTGTGTCGGTGATAGGTTAGAGGATGAAATGTTGATAACTAGGTTGTCCTCCTTACCTGGGAGCGTGTCTGGATGCGTCCTTCTTGACTTCCTCCCGCCCCTCCTGGTCCTCACAGATCAAGACCACTGAAACCCAACTTACCTCGACTACACCAGAAGAAGAATTAGTTAAAACCCGAGAAAGAATTGATAAACAACTACTGGAATACAGGAAATACGCAGAGCAAGGAAAACGCCAGAAATTTATAAGGGACGCCGAGGACTACAGACTGGACAGGGTCTATCGTTGGAAAGACAACCAGCAACAACAGTTCTATCGAGGATACAGACACCCACAGTATTCCGGATCCTCGGCCTCTGACAGCGACCGATCCGGACACTACGAACCACGTTTTTTAGGCAACGCCCCGAGGAGGGGCAGATCAAGACGAGGAGGACCAGGAGGGGCGGGAGGAAGTCAAGAAGGACGCATCCAGACACGCTCCCAGGTAAGGAGGACAACCTAGTTATCAACATTTCATCCTCTAACCTATCACCGACACAAATCACCATTTTACAGAAGGGTCTATCATTCTGTCCTACACCTATATTCAATACGTTCTCACTAGAACAAGAGTTGCAAAAGTTCTACCGAACTATAAGGCTAAAAGCCCATTTTCAAGAAGTAAGACCAGAACAATTGACCATTGACACCACATCAGGACCCCTCTCAATCAAAAATCTGGGACTCAGGAACAAAAGTTCCTACATGCCCCCTAAGAACAAACATCCCATTGAGACATATATTTCTCTCTCTCAGAAACTAGTGGGTGACATCCTTACAGCAAATACAGAGGGCCATTTCAAACATACTAACAATTTGTCCCAAGAAGAGAAGATAGCATTAAACTCATTACAACAAAATAAGGACATAATTATCAAACCAGGCAGATAAGGGTGGGGCACTCGTGGTCATGGATAAAAAGGATTATCTTACAGAAATCTACAGACAACTGTCTGATACTTGAGACATACTGAAATATTACCCAGAGATCCCACACCACGAATACAGGAACTAATCACACACACCATCAATTCATACTCGACCGCAGGGCATTCTAGATCCCAAAACTGCCAGTTTCTTAACGAAACAGGACCCCATCACCCCGGTATTTTATACTTTACCGAAAATACACTAAAGATCTAACTAAACCACCAGGGCGTCCCTATTGTGGCTTCTACCGAATCTATCTTCTCTCCCCTAGCAATCTATCTAGAAAAAATCCTGACCCCCCTGATCAAAACGTCTAAATCATTCATATTAGACACCTCAGATTTCTTACAAAAACTACACAATATGGATGTCCCAATTGATTGTAACCTGCTGACATTGGATGTTAATAGCCTCTATACATCCATCACACATGAGAAAGGCATACAGGCCACAGCCAATCTCCTCACCAAACATTCTACCCTGAGCAACACACAACAAGAATGTTGTTTAAAATTACTTGAAATTGTACTGACAAAAAATTTTTTTCTCTTTGGGGACACTTATTATGGCCAGAAAAGGGGTACCGCCATGGGGTCAAATGTGGCCCCTCCATATGCAAATGCATTTATGATTAATTTCGAGGAAGACCACGTCTATACACATCCCCTGTTTCAATTACATGCCCACATATGGCTGCGTTTTATAGACGACATTTTCTGCATTTGGAAAGGCCCAACCTCCACCATAGACAGTTTATCGAAGATCTCAATCACATCCATAGCGAACTAGGATTCACCTCACATACCAGCCAAAAGGAAATCAGTTTTCTCGACACCCTTGTTAAAATAGACCAGCCAGGGTCACTTAATATAGACCTTTACCATAAACCCACAGACCGTAACAGCCTCCTCCTCTACAATAGCTGTCACCCAAGAGCCACCAAAAAATCACTACCACGGTCACAATTTACTCGGGTCAATCGGATAGTTACAGACACCACTACTAAAAACATCAGGTTCGACAACATGACCGACAAGTTTATACAAAGAGGTTACCCAAAAGCCATGCTAGATAAATCTCTCCAGGATCTCAGAAACCCATCTATGTCACCTCAAACCAAACAGGATAATTCCAAAAGGATAGCTTGCATAACCACCTATCATCCCCTTATGCCCAAAATACAGCAGGCCCTCAAAAGGAACTGGTCATTACTTTCCAAAGCCTATCCTGACATTTTAGAATTCCAACAATATCCATTGACTTGTTACAAAAGACCAGCCAACATTAAGGACAAACTTATTAAAGCAGATGTAGGCAGCTTCTCAAGACCCCCGAAACAAACATTTTTACGCAGTAGAAGACAAGGGACATATCCATGCCTACACTGTGCCCACTGCTCTAGCGTAATTAAAGGCGAATACGCCACGCACCCACGCACCGGAAAAACTTTGGCAATTAAAGGTTTTATACTTGCGAATCAAGTTTTGTGGTTTACTTAATAAAATGTCCCTGCGGCCTTGGATACGTCGGCGAAACGACTCAACACATCAGGGATCGGATAAGTAAACACAAGTCCACTATCAGACTAGGCCATACTTTTCTTCCCATACCTCAACACTTTTTGGAAAAGAAACACCAGATTTCTCAATTGCGCTTCCAGATCTTGGAACAAGTCGACCAACCAAGGAGAGGAGGAAACCGTATACTCCTCCTAAGACAGAGAGAGGCCTACTGGATTCATAAACTGGGGACACTAACACCACATGGCCTGAATCGTGAATGCGACTTCTTTATAAATTTGTAACAGTATTAATGTATACTAACATATATATCTCTCATTTTCTTTACAGACGCATTGAATTATCTACAACGGGTGAGGGTGATGTATTGGCCCCTGTTCACAATGACCCCTTGATGTTTTTCCCTTTTCCCCCCTCCCATTTCCCCCCCCCCCCTTCTTCCCCCCCCCTCCCTTTGTCCCTCGCCACTTCACCTTTCCCCCCCCCTCCCCCCCCTTCCATTCCCCCCTCAACCCTCTAACCCATTCCTACTCCCTTTTTTCCCCCCTTTCCCCCCCCCCCCTCCCTCGGAACCTATACAATACAAGATAACATTATATTTCACAATATACTATGATATTGTTCTTCATAAAGAGCCGAGGTAGTTAATAATTTAATAATATAATTAAAAGCAAGTGAGCCACCAACCACCCCTTATACCATAATATCTATTATTCACATCCATCCCTTAATCACGCCATTTTTCCCCCCTTCCAGATTCACCATATTTCACATATTCCCCATCCCAAACTGTAAGTTTCAACACAATCTCATAACATACTAACTAGATAAAACATGCATATAGACATAGACTCGGTCTTATCCACTGTGGAACGCATTAATTAGACTGACTCCACCCATAGACATCACATGGAACGCATGAACACCACTAGATCATACCACTTCCGGCCACATGACCGGAATTACCATGCCCCCATTACATCCGCTCGGTGGAACGCATACGTGCGCTCCACACAGCACGCACCACTTCTGGCCAGGATACCGGAATCACTAAGCCCCAGTACATCAGCCAGTACCTCCGCTCTGTGAAACGCATACGTGCGTTCCACACAGCGCATAATTTCCCGTCATGTGACCCCTTCACCGGCCAGCATGGTATTTAAATAGCGTCCCAGACCCTACACATCTCTGCATCCAGCGCCCAGGCAAACCCATACTCTCCACACACAGGTAACTAACCACCTCTACTCCTTTTCTCACAGGTTGCCATAATGATGTCATTTCTTCTGACCATGTTGATCAGCTATGCGGCCACAGTAATATCATGGGATATCTCCATACCTGCCAACTTCTATATGCAGAATATATCATATGAGGCTTAGTATTTGTCTTCAGTATTCCTTTATATCCATATGACAACCGATTTATGCAGTAACCTTTCTGCTCCTCCCCCATCAGCTTTATGTCATTAGCGTGTGGTTAATCGTCTATGCCAACCACACAAACAATCATGGAGTCCAATACATACAATTGTAACTAGTAAACCTCCGCAAACATTGCCACATTTTATGCTAATACCAAGTGTGGTGGACATAGACGACGTAACCACATTCTAAACTATACCTTCAGGGAATCCCAATAGAATCATGTTTTGCCTTGCATATACTTATACAATCATGTCTATTAATTTTGTTATGTGATTTTTTTACGTAATTTTCCATATTCTATGTAGGTATCGTGTGTTGACAATAAGTACAAATTTTGCCATTTTTTACGTCGACATAGAATCATGTTTTCCTTGCATACATTAATGTTTATGAATATGAATTTATACATGTATATATAGATTTTTTTATATATATATGCAATCTCTGGACCCCTATTTACTCTGCTGCTATAGTGCTATCAAATATCACATATTACTTGTATATTGTTCATTGTCCTATTTTTCATTATGTTTATATTTATGTAATTTCATGCTCTGCCATCCGTGCGAAAGTACCTTACATATATGTATTTGCTAATGTTCCAGATAACATGACCACTGATGAAGGTCTACCAGGACCGAAACGTCTGGTCAGAAATTAATCTGTTACCCTTTAACATATAACGGGCCTATGGATGGCATAGAAAAAATGAAAAAATGAAAGAATAAAATTTACTTTATTTGCATAAGTTCCAGACTGAGTGCCTCAATATTTAATTATCTGGATACGGCCTAATAAGCCCTTGATTGGCACCAGTATCAACATTCGAGAGTGCGGTTCCTCACTTCTCTACAGCCATCATCAGAGTGTCAGCTCTATGCTGACACTCTGCTGTAACCCCATAGATGCCACTGGTTGCCATGGCAACCGGACGCTTTGCAACCGGACAGCCATCAGCCCCACTAGATCTTCAAGATCCAAGAGGGACTTGATAAAAAAAAAAGTGAAAAAAATAAAAGTTAAAATAAATAAATAAATAAAAATGTAAAATTAAAAAAATAAATTGCCTTTTCCTATAAAAAATAAAAAAAACTACACATATTAGGTATCACTGCGTCCGTAACGACCGTCTCTATAAAGATATCACATGATATACCCCGTCCGATAAACACCATTAAAAAAAACGGTGTAAAAAATGCAATTTTTGTCACCTTACATCACAAAAAGTGCAACAGCAAGCGATCAAAAAGACGTATGACCCCAAAATAGTACCAATCAAACCGTCACCTCATCCCTCAAAAAATGATACCCTATTTAAAACAATCGCCCAAAAAAATAAAAAAGCTATGGCTCTCAGACTATGGAGACACTAAAACACAATTTTTTGGGTTTCAGAAATGCTATTATTGTGTAAAACTTAAATAAATAAGAAAAAGTATACATATTAGGTATTGCCACGTCCGTAACGATCTGCTCTATAAAACTGTCACATGACCGAACCCCTCAGATAAACGCTGTAAAAATAAATAAAAACTGTTTCAAAACAGCCAATTTTTTGGTCACCTTGCCCCATAAAGTGTAATAGTGAATGATCAAAAAATCCTTTGTACCCAAAAATGGTACAAATAAAAACCTCAACTCTTTCTGCAAAAAACGAGCCCCTGCACAAGACGATCGGCTGAAAAATAAAAAACATGGCGTTCAGAAAATGGACACACAAAAACATAATTTATTTTTCAAAATTGCTTTATTATGTAAAACTGAAACAAACAAACAAAGAAAGTAGACCTATTTGATATCATTGCGTTCGTAACAACCTGCTCTATAAAAATAGCACATGATCTACCCTGTCAGATGAATCTTGTAGAAAAAAAAAAAAACTGTGCCAAAACAGCCATTTTTCAGTTACCTTGCCTCACAAAAAACTTAATATAGAGCAATTAAAAATCATATGTACCCCAAAATAGTACCATTAAAACTGGCACCTTATCCCCTAGTTTCCAAAATAGGGTCACTTTTTGGGAGTTTCTACTGTATGGGTGCATCAGGGGGGCTTTAAATGGGAGATGACATTTAAAACCAGTTTAGCTAAATCTGCCTTCCAAAAACCATATGGCATTCCTTTTCTTCTGCACCCTGCCGCGCACCCTTACATCAGTTTACGACCACATGTGGGGTGTTTCTGTAAACCGCTGAATCTGGGTAATAAATGTTGAGTTTCGTTTGGCTGTTAACCCTCAATGTGTTAAAGAAAAAAATGTAATAAAATGAAAAATCTGCCAAAAAGTGAAATTTAGAAATTTCATCTCCATTTTCCTTTAATTCTTGTGGAACACCTAAAGGGTTAACAAAGTTTGTAAAATCAGTTTTGAGTAACTTGAGGGGTGTAGTTTCTACAATGGGGTAATTTACGGGCGGTTTCCATTATGTAAGCCTCACAAAGTGACTTCAGACCTGAACTGGTCCTTAAAAAGTGGGATTTGGAAATTTCCTTAAAAATGTTAAGAATTGCTTCTAAATTTCTAAGCCTTCTAACGTCCTAAAAAAATAAAATGACATTTCCAAAATGATGACAACATAAAGTAGACATATGGGAAATGTTAAGTAATAAATATTTTATTAGGTATGACTTTCTGTTTTAGAAGCAGAGAAGTTGAAATTTAGAAAATTCTGAATTTTTCAATTTTTTTTAGAAAGTTGGGATTTTTTCATAAATAAAGGTGAAATATATTGACGCAAATTTATGACTATCATGAAGTACAATGTGTCACAAGAAAACAATCTCAGAATTGCTTGGATAAATAAAAGTGTTCCAAAGCTATTACCACATAAAGTGACGCATGTCAGATTTGTAAATTTTGACCTGGACACTGGGGCATCAATGACCCTTGGTCATGAAAGGGTTAAGGTGAGAAATGGCACAGTCCTTAAATCTGTATTAACACTGTAGGGTTATAATTTGGGTTTGGTGGACCTGTGTCATTTTCCAGGCTTATCAACTAAATAACCTTTAACTGGGGAACTGCAGTGACGGAATTAACTAGCGTAAAATTTTCGATCAGTGTTTTGGCACTTCACTACAGTCATGTCCCCTTGCCACCTTTCTGGTTCTCTTCTACCTCTGTACGGCTTCCAGCCATACCTGGTGCTTCTCTGACTAGGACACATGTGGTGCTGCATGTGTTTGAGTAAGAGTACGGTGCAGCACTATGGAACATTCACTTCCTGTCCTGTCTCCAACTCTTCTCCTGACCACCAGATCCTCTCACTCTGGTACCTCTACTGTAGGTTACACTCCATCTATGAAGGGTACGAAGGGGTCTATATGCATCCGAAGGAGCATGGCATGTATAAAGTCCAACAAAAAAAATCCCCTACATATGCCTCTCTATAAGATCAGAGGCATATAGATGTACAGTGACGGGCACCATATTGTGGCTCTGTACAATGCATATGCATGAGTCCCCTTACAGTGATTTTCAACCACTGAGAAGTAAGAATGGGACATCAAGAACAATTGGGTGACCAGGTGACATAGAAAATAGTACCTGAAGAGCTAAAATGACTGACAGGAACAAGATTTCAGGCAACTAATTGACACACCCAAGAAACGGAGACAAGTGGGAAATCACAAAATCAAAGTTTACTGGAGGAAGGCTGCACATAGAGATTTAGGAGAACGTTTAAAGGCTATGTACACCTTCGGAGGCAATTATTTTTTATGAATGCACGTTACACATTTTTGACAAAAAATCTTTTTTTCAATTGGCCTTTATTAAAAAATATTGAGCTGTTCTGTCACAAAGGGTTAACAGTTTTTTTAGCTGTGTGACTGGTACATTCACTTTGTGTCATATATTTAACCTTATCTCTAAACTATTGAGAGGTCATAAAGACTTATTTAAGCCACATTTTTATCAGTAAAATAAGAACTGAGCTATAATGAGTGTTCATAATGTCAGAGAGCAGAGATAAAAAGCCTGCAATCTCCCCAGATGACGGAAAAGACAGAAAATCCAAAGAATAATTCTAGAGCATGTCAGCTTTGTACAGAAAAAAGGATGTCATATTGCACTTTTTAGCTCAACATGAGTACAATGCAATAATAATAATAAAAAATTCCCAAAGGTGTATGTTAAAGGGGGATATTAATTATTGATATTTATGCAAATCTCAATAATTAATATTCATAAATAGGCGTGAATCGTCTAGTGATGACTCCGCCTATTTATGCCTAAATCATAAAATATAAATACCTAACTAGCTAGGTTATGTTAACTAGCTAACTACCTCTGTTACCTATACACTCCACTGAACTACACTACGGCTATTGCTGCGGCACCTACTACTACAAAAGACTACACACTGTGCTTAAATAAAAGGTATTTATTAACACACTATACGTAACAGTCTAATATTTGCTTAGAATTATATATATCTATATCAATGGAATAGATATATATATATTTATAGCAGCACACAGCAATATAAGTAAACACACTATAGCAACACACTAATACGGTTCTAACTACACTAACACAGTCCCAAGTCCTCCCCAGAATCTAACTACAATTACAATAATACACATACATACACTTTACCTGTAGCCCACCCAGTCATGTCAATCTACTATCCCTACGGGGCATAACAAGGGGTTATTACGGACACTGCTGCTGCTGGGGTAAGCAGAGCAGCCGTGAAGGGGTATCAGGGGTAGAAGCACAGGGGCGATACCAGGGTAGCAGGGGATATGAGGGATCTACAATCCTGGGGGAACACAGAGGATTTAGGAGTATAGGGGGAATCAGGGCAGGGGGAGGTAAGGGTTACCAAGGGTTCTAGGGGGATTAGGGGTTTGGAGGGAAAGGGTTACTCAGCCATCTCCAGGGGCATGTGGCCTCTCTTCCTTCAGGGAGCTGTTCCCATGTGTCTCTGATTGTAGTCTGGTTGCAACAGAGGGCCTTGTTCCTGGCTTCGGGCTCAAATATCAGCCTCAGAAACAGCCCACCTCCCCCCTCCTCAGGGATGTGACATCATAGTGTGACTGTGACGTATGCCTGCACTCAGGACTGCCAGTTGGCCCCCTGAGGCTAGCAGCACCACACGCCCAGCCATGTCACAAACATAAGTTGGGGCAGAGCATAGTAACTAGGCTGATAAACTCAACAAAAGGCCTTAGATCTATTGATCCCTTAGCCTTTGAAGTCACCAGCCACCTTGAGATATATCCACCCCACTGCAGGAACTGGCTGAACGCTGTCCCTAGGGGGGGCATTTAAGTATATATATGTATATAGATACTTGGGGCGCATCTATATACACATATATACTCATTATAAACCTGGGGCATACACGGGCAGTTATAGGCCCATATATATATATATATATATACCTGGGGGAGAGCCATGGCAGATACACATATATAGATGTTTGGGGCACATCTACCTGCATGTACAAATACACAATATAATTCTGGGGCATAAATGGGCAGTAATAAGCCCACCTGCCTACGGATATATTATACATAGAGATGTATGCTGACAAGAGGGCATACATACATCTCCATGTATACACCCATACCACCTGGACCGGCCCATGCAAAAGGGCCAATATACATGCATATATGTAAGGGCATATATACATATGTATTTAAATCCAACACTCCCCTCAACAGTGTACGTAGCTTTTTTACAATTTTTGTTTAGAAGTATGCTTTACTGATAGTATATTTTTTTAAAGAAAATTACTGTTTAATTGTACAGGAAAGGTAAGGGATTGGTGAGATAAATGAGACCACTGCCACCAATTTTTTTTCTGCTGGAAAACCTCTTTACATGCCTTGTCTACCTTCACAACAAAAACACAAAAAGAAGCAACATTGCTAATAATCTTAATTTAAAATGGTCTGTATTGTATGTCTGCTGCTTCTATAGAGACGTGTGTTTTCATAGTAACAGACTACAAAGCCTTTGTGTTCTGATTCCACGGTCAAATTGCTATGCATCTGTCCCCTAATAATTAAATGAATTGTAGAGGACAGATAGACAGCAATATGACTGCAGGATCAGACTACACAGTGTTTGTTTGTTGTCTGTTACCATGGATACAAATATGAGTTTATAAACACAACACAATAGGAAAATAATATTTTCAAACTTGCAAAGGTGCAAACAATTTTACAGGTTTCTACTCGTATCTCATTACGATTTCTATTTAGTGGAATCAAAAATTATTTTGTAGCACGTTATAGTGTAGTTTACTATCTACCTTTTACTTTATTTAGCTTCTAAAGGAATAGTAAATGCACACAAGTGCGCATAGATCTGTACAGAGACACCTAATTCTGAAAAGTTTGTGTTGTTTTTGGCAGCCTACCTGATGATGTATTCCACTTAACATGTCATCAGCCCGATACCCCAACTACATCAGGAACCTCACCTTGCCTATGGCATCCAATTGCTGCAGAGTCTCATCTGGGTTACATTTCTGTCATTTCCTTTCTTTCCTCTTTTCTTCTCAGGAGAGATGATTAATGCACCATTTTCAGGTTTCATTATGCTCTATGTCAGGAGAAAATGATTCTTCAAATCATCACCTTTAATATTTCCTTGCAAATTTCTTCAATTTGTGTTTCAGAGTATGCCTTGACACAGTGACCTTTCCTCTGCTCATTATTTTGCTTGGCTGACCACTATGCCTTGTCCCTGTTTATAGCCTCACAAACCTGTGAGAATATTCTGCCAGTTCAAATAATGATTTTTACAAGGTCAAAGCAAAGTTTTACATATTCACGGAATATATGTGGCACCAAAAATGTTAGCACTTTGTACAGTTTTAACAGAACTATAATGAAGATATTAAACTGAAAAAAATGCAAAATTTTCAAAAAAAGATTGCTGCCTTCTAACACTGCACATGAACACCAAAACCTCATCTTAATCTGTGAAGCATGGTGGGAGGTTGTTATGTTGGCAATCCATGCCCTCCGCTGCTCCTCTCCTCATTGTAGGCATAGCTGCTTTAACTCCTACCCAATGTGGTGCTCTCGTGTCCCAGCATCTCGAACCAGGTGACCATTCCCCTCCTCTTACCGAGCAGGCTCAGCTGCCAGAGTACCACTGCCAAAATCGCTCTCCTCCAGAATGGCTGAGACCTTCTTCTACTGTACTAGTTTGCTAGTGTCCCGCAAAGTTGTACTGTTTCTATGTTCATTTGACCATGTACTGACTTCTTCCTATTTTCTGGATTTGACCCTTTGCTGCCTGACTTTTGCCTAATTCTGACCCTGAGCTTCCCGCCCTGACCTCAGACTGTTTATTGGATCGTACTAACTCTGCCTCCATTGACCTTGATCTTTCCCTTACTACAGTTTTAAGACATATCAGAATATAAACAATTATTATATTATATTATTATTTTTTCAATATGGTGTAAGATCCACCTCCATATTCTTCAATAGTTAAATAAGACCAATAAAGTGCAGTGTCCGATACAGTACAATGTCCAATATAAAACATTTTGATACTTATCGATCCAGATGTAATGAGACCATTTACATGGAAGAAGGAGAGTTGGCGTGCCCACATGTTTAGCAATGTTTTGGGAAAACACGCCCCCATTCTCAAGCATGCGTGGTAATGATCCTATGCAAGTTTAAATACCCGCAGCCTCCTATTCACATTACAATATTAAATACATTACAAACAATATTGCAAAAATAAAATCTAAACAAATGCATCAAAATAGTTTTTACAGATCACATATCAGGATGCCTAATCTTAACACTTGGATAATCATACAAAATACATACAGTACAGACCAAAAGTTTGGACACACCTTCTCATTCAAAGAGTTTTCTTTATTTTCATGACTATGCAAATTGTAGATTCACACTGAAGGCATCAAAACTATGAATTAACACATGTGAAATGATATACATAACAAAAAAGTGTGAAACAACTGAAAATATGTCATATTCTAGGTTCTTCAAAGTAGCCACCTTTTGCTTTGATTACTGCTTTGCACACTCTTGGCATTCTCTTGATGAGCTTCCTTTCCTGGGGCGGTCCACATGTGAGCCAGTTTCTTTGTAGCGCTTGATGGTTTTTGTGACTGCACTTGGGGACACTTTCAAAGTTTTCCCAATTTTTCGGACTGACTGACCTTCATTTCTTAAAGTAATAATGGCCACTCGTTTTTCTCTACTTAGCTGCTTTTTTCTTGCCATAATACAAATTCTAACAGTCTATTCAGTAGGACTATCAGCTGTGTATCCACCTGACTTCTCCACAACGCAACTGATGGTCCCAACCCCATTTATAAGGCAAGATATCCCACTTATTAAACCTGACAGGGCACACCTGTGTAGTGAAAACCATTTCAGGTGACTACCTCTTGAAGCTCATCAAGAGAATGCCAAGAGTGTGCAAAGCAGTAATCAAAGCAAAAGGTGGCTACTTTGAAGAACCTAGAAAATGACATATTTTCAGTTGTTTCACACTTTTTTGTTATGTATATAATTCCACATGTGTTAATTCATAGTTTTGATGCCTTCAGTGTGAATCTACAATTTTCATAGTCATGAAAATAAAGAAAACTCTTTGAATGAGAAGGTGTGTCCAAACTTTTGGTCTGTACTGTATATCAATTATTACCATAACCACTACTGAGTAGACACCACCATCTTTGTGAAACTTCACAAAAATCCTTAAATTTGCAGGTTTCAAGCTGTCCAACATTGTTATCCAATATACTTCCCTTTGTAACTGTTTAATTTTTACATATTGTTCATCAGCACCTTCAGCTCCCTCCAATACTAACCATTTCAGGTCTGATACATTATGCCCGCTTCTACAAAGTGTCTAGCTAGACTTGTTTCATGCATCTTTTTTATATCACTCTCCTGCAGTAAATTCAGTACACACAATTGCGGTTTATCTTTCCTAGCATTTTTTTGCAGTGCAAAAAAAAAAAAAAGCTTTCAGCCTCTCTTTGGCTCTCGTAGGATGACAGACATTATTTCCTCTTATAATAGAAGAACAATTCTGTTAGGACAAGAATCGCTTCTTAAACACAATGCACTATTTATGTAGTGCAATGCATTTTACTCAGTGCTATACAGATAATCACCAGCAGGCTGCACCAGAGGGGTGCACCCTGTTAAGACTGGAGGAAGGCCTGGGTCCTTCACTAGGTGCCAGCCAGTGTGCATTGACATTGGCAAGAATCTGCTCCCTCTGTAACTGCTATTGCCTGCAGAATTTAAGAGGTTAAACGGCCCAGATTGGTGCTTCTGCTTCTTTGGGCCACTCAAGTGTCAATCTCGACTCCCCTCTGCACAGGAAACCTGTGCAGTGCTTAGACTGGGCCACTATAAAAAGAAGCGGCCCAGCCTTAGAGACCACCATAAAAAGGTGTAGTAGTGGTCATTAACCACTTCACATCCGGGCCATTTGCCCCCTTCCTGACCAGGCCTAATTTTGCTAATCTGACATATCTCATTATGTGGTAATAACTTTGGAACACTTTTACTTATCCAAACCATTCTGAGATTGTTTTCTCGTGACACATTGTACTTCATGATAGTCATAAATTTGAGTTAATATATTTCACCTTTATTTATGAAAAAAATCCCAAATTTACCAAACATTTTGAAAAATTTGCAATTTTAAAAATTTCAATTTCTCTGCTTTTAAAACAGTAATGTTATTACTTAACATTCCCCATATGTCTACTTTATGTTGGCATCATTTTGTAAATGTAATTTTATTTTTTTAGGACGTTAGAAGGCTTGGACGTTTAGAAGCAATTCCTAAAATGTTTAATAAAATTGCCGAAACCCAGTTTTAAAAGACCAGTTCAGGTCTGAAGTCATTTTGTGGGGTTACATAGTGAATACCCCCATAAATGACCCCATTGAAGAAACTACACCCCTCAAGTTACTTAAAACTGATTTTACAAACTTTGTTAACCCTTTAGGCGTTCCACAAGAATTAAAGGAAAATGGAGATCACATTTGTAAATTTCACTTTTTTGGCAGATTTTAAATTTTAATCCAATTTTTTCTTTAACACATCGAGGGTTAACAGCCAAACAAAATTTTATATTTATTACCCAGATTCTGCGGTTTACAGAAACACCCCACATGTGGTCATAAACTGCTGTATGGGCACACGGTAGGGCGCAGAAGAAAAGGAGTGCCACATGGTTTTTGGAAGGCAGATTTTGCTGAACTGGTTTTTAGATGCAATGTCCCATTTGAAGCCCCCCTGATGCACCCTTACAGTAAAAACTCCCAAATTGACCCCATTTTGGAAACTAGAGGATAAGGTGCCAGTTTTATTGGTACTATTTTTGGGTACATATGATTTTTTGATCATTCATTATAACACTTTATGGGGCAAGGTGACAAAAAAATTGCTTGTTTTATTGATTTTTACAGCGTTAACCTGAGGGTTAGGTCATGTGACATTTTTATAGAGCAGATGGTTACGGACATGGCGATACCTAATATGTATACTTTTTCTTATTTATTTAAGTTTTACACAATAATAGCATTTTTTAAACAAAAAAAATTATGTTTTAATGTGTCCATGTTCTGAGAGCTATAGTTTTTTAGTTTTTAAATTATTTTCTTATGTATGGGCTAATTTTTTGCGGAATGAGGTGACTGTTTCATTGGTACCATTTTGTGGGACATACGCTTTTTCGATCACTTGGTGTTGCACTTTTTGTGATGTAAGGTGACAAAAATAGCTTTTTTTTACACCGTTTTTATTTGAATTTTTTTACGGTGTTCACCCGACAGGTTACATCATGTGATATTTTTATAGAGCTGGTTGTTACAGATGCGGCGATACCTAATATGTATACTTTTTTTTTTTATTTCACTTTTAACACAATAATAGCATTTTTGAAACAAAAGAATTATGTTTTAATGTGTCCATGTTCTAAAAGTTATAGTTATTTTATTTTTTTAGTGATTTTCTGATGTAGGGGCTCATTTTTTGTGGAATAAGGTGACGGTTTTATTGGTACCGTTTTGTGGGACATACGCCTTTTTGATCACTTGGTGTTGCTTTTTTTGTGATGTAAGGTGACAAAAATGGCTTTGTTTGACACAGTTTTTATTTTTTATGGTGGATCATGCGATATATTTATAGAGCCGACCATCACGGACGTGGAAATACCAAATATGTCTATTTTATTTTTTCAAAAAATTACTTAATTCCTTACCTGGGAAATTAAAATTTTAAATTTTTTAAATTTTAACACTTTATTTTTTTATTTTTTATTTTCCACTTTTTTGTCCCCCATAAGGTCATACAAGACCTCTGGGGGACATTTCACTTTTTTTTTTTCACTATTGATTTCTCCGTTAACTGGGGCTGACATAGTAGCCCCAGTTACAGGGGAAATACACCCCCCAGAGAGGCTGTACAGCGCAATACAGCGCTGTACAGCCTCAGAGCAGGGCTGATCGAGGTCTGTGAAAGACCGACAGCTCCTGCACTCTCCGGCCCTGGCGGTCTCGGTGAGCGCTGTGTATACAGCAATCTAGAAGGCAGGGACACCTGGGAACTGTCCCTGCCTTCTCTAAGGGTTGCCCTGCTGTCACTGACAGTGGGTAACCCGATCTGCAGCTGCACGATTAGCGTGCAGCTGTGATCTCTGAATGGACGTTCAGAAACGTCCATTCAGACATAGAGAACCACCTCCTGGACAGTTATAGTCAACGTGCGGACGGGAGGTGGTTAAGGTGTTAACCTCTTCACGATCTCCGCTGTACATGTTAAACATGGGGCTTGCTCACACGTGCAATGGGCACCACAGTTGCCGGGTTTCTGCTGTCAAACAGCAGAGACCCGCTGCACATGTATGTGATCAGCCATAAGGCTGATCTCTTACATTTCACAGCATCTGAGCAGTCTGGAATTGGGGAACCTGTTACACTGTTCTAATAGCCCGAAGCCTCAAGCAGGCTTCGGCAGCTATTAGTGGAATATACCAATACAGGCCACTAGGTGGCAGCACTGTATTGTTATATTGAAAATGAAGTGTTCATTGATGGCTATATAGCCATCAATGAACACAATGTGCAACCTAATGATTGCCAGTTATAGTTACCCAGGGTGGCTTTAAAAAAAAAAGCAAAAAGAAAGTAAAAAAAGTTTTAAAAAATATAGAAAAATATAAAAGTTCAAATCACCCTTTCCCCCCAAAAAGAATACCTAACCAATAAAAAAATAAACATCATGGACAATGTTGTGTGCGAAAACGCCCAGGCTATTAAAATATAACAATATTAATCCCATACAGTGAATAGCACAACGGGGAAAAAAAATAAAACCAGTCAATTCGCCTTTTTTTGTCACTTTAACTCCCCCAAAAAATGTTTATAAAAAATGATCAAAAAGTCATACACACCATTAAAATGGTATCACTGAAAAGTACAGATCGCCCCACAAAAACAAAGACCTCACTCAGCTCCATAAGCTTAAGTACAAAAAAGTTATAGGGGTCAGAATATGATGATAAAAACTTTTTTCAAGGTTGGTTTTTTTTCAGTATTAAAACGCAAGAAAAACTATACATGTGTGGTATTGTTGTAATCGTACTGGCCTGGAGAATGAAGGAAACAGGTCAATTTTACTGCATAGTGAGCACAGTAAAAAAAAAAAAAACTGTGGCAGAATTGTGTTTTTTTCCCGACACACCGAATTGTGTTTGGAATTTTGTTCCTTCTTCCCACTACATTGCATGCAACCGTAAATGATTCCATTACAAAGTATAACTTGTCCTGCAAAAAATAAGCCCTAATAAGGCTATATAAATGGAAAAATAAAAGTTATGACTCTGAGAATGCGGAGAGTGAAAAATGAAAATGCAAAAAAGGAAAATCGCCTTGTCCAGGCCAGTACGATTACAACAATACCACACATATAGAGTTCAGGCCCCTCTTGAACTCTTTTAGTGAACTCACCATCACTACCTCCTCAGGCAGAGAGTTCCATAGTCTCACTGCTCTTACCGTAAAGAATCCTCTTCTATGTTTGTGTACAAACCTTCCTTCCTCCAGACGCAGAGGATGTCCCCTCGTCACAGTCACAGTCCGGGGGATAAATAGATGATGGGATAGATCTCTGTACTGACCCCTGATATATTTATACATAGTAATTAGGTCCTTTTCCATGTCAGTGTTACCCAGTGTTTTACCATTTAGTATGTACGGGTGACTTGCATTATTCCTTCCCATGTGCATAACCTTACATTTGTCAGTGTTAAACCTTATCTGCCATTTCTCTCCTCAAGCCTTCAATCTATCCAGATCCCTCTGTAGCAGTATATTGTCCTCTTTCGTGTTAATTACTTGACACAGTTTAGTGTCATCTGCAAAAATTAATATTTTACTGTGCAAGCCTTCTACAAGATCATTAATAAATATATTTAGAGAATAAGGCCCAATACTGACCCCTGAGGTACCCCACTAGTGACAGTACACACTCAGATTGGGTCACTATTAATAACCATCCTCTGTTTAATATCACTCAGCCAGTTACTTACCCACATACAGACATTTTCTCCCAGTCAAATAATTCTTATTTTATATACTAACCTTTCATGTGGTACAGTGTCAAATGCTTTGGAGAAGTCCAGATATACGACATTCATTGATTCGCCGCTGTCAAGTCGTTGGATGATCTGTGGTGTGGCACTGCCCAAAACTTTCTCCCAAGACATAAAAAACCTCCAATGCCGGGTTTTCCTCACTACAGATGGGGCTCTGCCTCCAAATCACAACAACTTATGTCACAAGGGAGAAAACAAATGTGGGCGGCACTCGACAAAAAAGTAGCTTCTTTATTCAGACATCATTATTGCAGACAAAAAAACATTATTGTTGCAGACATGGAGCGGACTTGGCATAGAGCAGGCAACAAGGATCGTGGCGACGGCCGTTTCGCGTGTCAGCGCATTGCATGGTAGGGTGTGGGAAGGCGGGATCCAAGTAAATTCTTGCCCAGGGTCCTATCAATATTAAAGACGGCCCTGCTCTTAGGATACGGGGGTGTATGCCATCCGGTCCTGGCGATTTGTCTATTTTAATCTTTTTAAGACGCTGCTGTACTTCTTCCTGGGTCAGACAGGACACTTTTAATAGGGAATTTACTTTTACATTCAGCATTTCATCTGACAGTTTCTTTTCTTCAATGAATACATTGGAGAAAAAAATATTTAATAGCTTTGCTTTCTCCTCATCGCTCTCTGCAACTCTCCTCTCATTACTCTGTTGAGGGCCGACACCTTCAGATTTATACTTTTTACCATTTATATAATTGAAGAACATTTTAGGGTTAGTTTTGCTCTCTTTGGCAATTAATCTCTCAGTCTCTAGTTTGGCTGCCTTTATTTGTTTTTACATATTCTATTTTTCATTCTCGCAACCCTCCGGTTTTAGTGATTTAAATGCTTTCTTTTTGTCATTTATTGCTTTCTTTACAGTTATATTTATCCACATTGTTTTTTTTTCTTGTTCCTTAACCTTTTATTTCCATAAGGTATGTACCTTTCACAATTAGATTTTAGGATGCTTTTAAAAATATCCCATTTTGTGGCTGTATTTTTATTTTTGAGGACTTTGTCCCAGTTAGTTAGGCCTATGGCCTCTCTTAGTTGGCTAAATTTAGCTTTTTTGAAGTTTGGTATTTTTGTTCCTCCCTGAAGAAACAGTCTTTTGAATGACAATTGGAAGGTTATTACTTTAGGGTACTTTCACACTTGCGGCAGAGAGATCCCGCAAGCAGTTCTGTCGCCGGAACTGCCTGCCGGATCAGGCACAATGTATGCTAACTGATGGCATTAGTAAGACTGATCAAGATCCTGATCAGTCTTAAAAATGCCTGATCAGTCGAAAAAATGCATTGAAATGCCGGATCCGTCTTTCCGGTGTCACCTTTTTTTCAGTCTGCGCATGCGCAGAACGGAAGGACGGATCCGGCATTCCGGTATTCTGAATGCCGGATCCGGCACTAATACATCCCTATGGGAAAAAATGCCGGATCCGGCGTTCAGGCAAGTCTTCAGTTTTTTTCGCCGGAGATAAAACCGTAGCATGCTGCGGTTTTCTCTTTTGCCTGATCAGTCAAAACAACTGAACTGAAGACATCCTGATGCAAACTGAACAAATTACTCTCCATTCAGAATGCATGGGGATAAAACTGATCAGTTCTTTTCCGGTATAGAGCCCCTAGGACGGAACTCTATGCCGGAAAAGAAAAACGCAAGTGTGAAAGTAGCCTTATTGTCACTATTTCCCAGGTGTCCCCCAACCTGCACATCTGTGGTTCTGTCAGGTCTATTGGTTAATACTAAGTCCAGTATGGCCGTCCCTCTAGTCGGGTCCTGAACCAGTTGGTACTTCTATCAACCCTCACCTCTACATCTAAATAATAAATAACTGCACAATGATTCTCAAGGGTGAATTTAAAGGGGTTGACCACTTTCTGGTTACTGTTGACCAATGTATTTCTAAGATGAATATTTGGCACTTACTGATATAGCTTTTGTTGTTATTCTGCATATTTTTCTATATTTCATAAGGTATGACTCCTTGTTTGCCAAGGGTTTGTGCTGTCCACACAGGTCTTGTGTATAAAATGGCTGCTGATGGAGGGTCTTGTGACCAAGCAAGTCACCTTCATGTGATGTCTCCTCCATTCAAATACACTGAACCTGCCATCTGTTGGGAGTTTAGTACAGGTGCAGTGTTTGAATAAAGGAGACATCACATGGAGGTGATTTGTCTGGTCAAATGATCCTTCATCAGTGACCATTTTATGGACAAGACCTCTGTGTGGACTGCAGAAAAGATTTGCTTAACAAGGGGCATGACTTATAACATATAGAAAACGGTAAGAAATATCAACAAAATCTATATTAGTAAGAAGTGCCATATAGTCAACTTAGCTACACATTGGTCACAAGTAGCCAGAAAGTGGGCAATGCCTTTATAAAAGGATGACAACTATTTAAACATTCAACAAATGCATCTAGTTGTTCCTCACTTCCTTTCCGACAAACCAAAATTGTCATTCACACATCATAACTATACCTATATGTTCTCTCCAGACAGGGCCGGTGCAACCATATAGGCGAACTGGGCTCCCCCTGACTGGGGCTGCAGCCCTGGGCGAGCGGATCTTGAGCCGCCCCCAGCGCCGTTACAGGGGGGCCAGGAGGTGGAGGTCCTTCTTAAATATGGCAGAGCAGGCATCTGCCTACCCTGATGGCAGGTGCCTGCTCTGCCAGTAAATTACCGGAGGAGAGGAGGCGGACGGCAAGGGAGGCTGTTCTAGCAGCTCCCCACTCCTCCCTCGTGCGCCCTCTGTGATGCCGGAATATGACGTCATTCTGGCCCCGGCATACTAAATGGCGCGCTGGAGGACTGAGGAGCTGCACCACACTGGACCCCACGGAAGTGAGTGTTTAAATGTTTGACTGAGGGAGTGTCTGCCTGTGTATTTATGTCAGTGAGTGAGTGTATGTATGTATGTCTTTCTATCTGTCAGTAAATGTATGTGTGTCTGTCATTGAGTGTCTGTGTGTGTATGTCAGTGAGTGAGTGTATGTCAGTGAGTGTGGATGTCTGTCGGTCAGTGTTTGTCAGTGAGTATATGTGTGTATTTGTCTGCCAGTGAGTAAGTGTCTGTCAGTGAATTTCTGTGTGTGTGTATGTGTGTTTCAGTGGGTAGGTGTATGTCTGTCAGTGAGTGTCTGTCTGTCAGTGAGTGAGTGTGTGTCTGTCAGTCAGTGAGTGTATATGTGACTATCAGTGAGTATGTCTGTCAGTGAGTGTCTGAGTGCGTGTCTGTCAGTGTGTGTGTGTGTCTGTCAGTAAGTGAGTGACATGAGGGCGGCAAAAATCCTTGCACCGGCCCTGTCTCCAGAGGTACAGTCGTGGCCAAAAGTTTTGAGAATGACACAAATATTAGTTTTCACAAAGTTTGCTGCTAAACTGCTTTTAGATCTTTGTTTCAGTTGTTTCTGTGATGTAGTGAAATATAATTACACGCACTTCATATGTTTCAAAGGCTTTATCGACAATTACATGACATTTATGCAAAGAGTCAGTATTTGCAGTGTTGGCCCTTCTTTTTCAGGACCTCTGCAATTCGACTGGGCATGCTCTAAATCAACTTCTGGGCCAATTCCTGACTGATAACAACCAATTCTTTCATAATCACTTCTTGGAGTTTGTCAGAATTAGTGTTTTTTTTGTTTGTCCACCCGCCTCTTGAGGATTGACCACAAGTTCTCAATGGGATTAAGATCTGGGGAGTTTCCAGGCCATGGACCTAAAATGTCAACGTTTTGGTCCCCGAGCCACTTAGTTATCACTTTTGCCTTATGGCACGTGCTCCATCGTGCTGGAAAATGCATTGTTCTTCACCAAACTGTTGTTGGATTGTTGGAAGAAGTTGCTGTTGGAAGGTGTTTTGTGTACCATTCTTTATTCATGGCTGTGTTTTTGGGCAAAATTGTGAGTGAGCCCACTCCCTTGGATGAGAAGCAACCCCACACATGAAAGGTCTCAGGATGCTTTACTGTTGGCATGACACAGGACTGATGGTAGCGCTCACCTTTTCTTCTCCGGACAAGCCTTCTTCCTGATGCCCCAAACAATCGGAAAGAGGCTTCATCAGAGAATATGACTTTGCCCCAGTCCTCAGCAGTCCATTCACCATATTTTCTGCAGAAGATCAATCTGTCCCTGATGTTTTTTTTTTGGAGAGAAGTGGCTTCTTTGCTGCCCTTCTTGACACCAGGCCATCTTACAAAAGTCACACCTGCCTGCTGCCATTCCTGAGAAAGCTCTGCACTGGTGGCACTCCGATCCCGCAGCTGAATCCTCTTTAGGAGACGATCCTGGCGCTTGCTGGACTTTCTTGGACGTCCTGAAGCCTTCTTAACAAGAATTGAACCTCTTTTCTTGAAGTTCTTGATGATCCTATAAATTGTTGATTGAGGTGCAATCTTAGTAGCCACAATATCTTTGCCTGTGAAGCCATTTTTATGCAACGCAATGATGGCTGCACGCGTTTCTTTGCAGGTCACCATGGTTAACAATGGAAGAACAATGATTTCAAGCATCACCCTCCTTTTAACAGGTCAAGTCTGCCATTTTAACCCAATCAGCCTGACATAATGATCTCCAGCCTTGTGCTCGTCAACATTCTCACCTGAGTTAACAAGACGGTTGCTGAAATGATCTCAGCAGGTCCTTTAATAACAGCAATGAAATTCAGTGGAAAGGTTTTATGGGGATTAAGTTAATTTTCATGGCAAAGAAGGACTATGCAATTCATCTGATCTTCATAACATTCTGGAGTATATGCAAATTGCTATTATAAAAACTTAAGCAGCAACTTTTCCAATTTTCAATATTTATGTAATTCTCAAAACTTTTGGCCACGACTGTACACTGCTGCACAAATTGCTCCTTAAAGAAAAAATATCTAAAAATATTTGCATAGGTTGGTGCTACAGGTGAACCCATGGAGAACCCTGTCGCTGTGAGAAAACATCTTCTCCAAACCGAAAATAGTTTTTTGTTACATTAACATCCATAAGTGACTGTCATGGTCTTACCTTCTTGCTGTTCTCCTTCGTTTGACATGTGCTGGCGGCCATCTTGGTTTCTGGGTTTCTAGTAGCCTCCCACCCTGCGACTTCTCCTTCCCACTGGGAGGAGCTGGATGCCTAGCTCATATATATAGGAGGTCTGTGGCTTCAGTTCCTTGCTTGGTCCTCCTGTGTTCACATGCTTCCAAGACTGCTGCTGCTTCTGGTTCCTGATCCTGGCCTCGTCTGACTACCCCGCTGGTTCCTGATCCTGGCTTCGTCTGACTACCCCGCTGGTTCCTGATCCTGGCTTCGTCTGACTACCCTTCTGGTTCCTGACCTCTGGCTACGCAAGACCCTGCTTCGGTTTAGCCATCCGTTTGGACTTTTGCTTACAGCTTGATTTTCAATAAAGCCTTCTTATTCCCACTTATCTCTTGTTGTACGTCTGGTTCATGGTTCCATGACATTAGGACCAAGCCATGAATTCTGACGGTACAGGGCCATCCTCGCTACCTACGCTGATTGCCAGACTTGATCAGCAGGATCACCTGTTGGGTCGGTTCGCTGTGGCGTTGCAAACCCTGCTTGAACGCACGGCTCATTTCGCTTCCGTTGCCGATGGGTCGGTTGTCGCTCCTGGGCCCGCTCCTACTGCCGCTCCGGTTGTTGCGCCAGAGTCTACCCCGACACCTGTTGCTGCGCCTGCGGTGTCTCGGGGTATGACCGTTTCTGCCCCCCTTCCACAGCACTTTGGGGGAGAGCCAACTCAGTGCCGAGGTTTCCTTAACCAGGTGGGCATTTATTTCGAGTTGCTGCCACATGCCTTTCCTACTGAGAGATCAAAGGTGGGCTTCTTGATCTCGCTGCTCTCGGACAAGGCCTTGGCCTGGGCCAGCCCTTTATGGGAGAACAACAATCCGGTGGTTGCCGAGTTTTCCGGTTTTGTTGCTTCTCTTCGGAAGGTATTCGATGTGCCGGCTCGTGCTGCCTCTGCTGCGAAGCTCCTTATGTCCATCAGACAGGGTTCACGATCCGTAGCTGAATACGCCATTGAGTTTCGTACCCTGGCAGCAGAGGTGGGCTGGAATAATGAGGCCCTGGTCGCTGCTTTCTCTCATGGTCTCTCGGATGCCTTGAAGGATGAGGTTGCAGCTAAGGACCTACCAGTGGAGCTCGAGTCTCTTATTTCTTTCCTGATTTTGATTGACACCAGACTCAGGGAGAGACCTTCCTTTAAGGAGAGCCTGCGGAGGCCTTCTAACAGATTGGCGCCTACGTTTGCTGTCCCACCCGTGCCTCCCTCTCCTCCCACGCCTCCTGGGGATGACTTGTCTGGGGGTGAACCCATGCAGCTGGGGTTTGCTCGCCTGTCCGAGGGGGAGAGGGTACTCCGGAGACGCGAGGGCCGATGCATGTACTGTGGTCTCGGTGGGCATTTTCGGTTGGCATGTCCGAACCGTCCGGGAAACGCTCGCACCTGAGATCCTGTCGGGGGCAGATCTTGGGTGGAGTCTCCTCGTCCCCGGTTTCCCGTGTTGACAAACCACTGATCACTGTTGTCCTCTCCTGGGTCGGGGGCTCGGTGACGACCCAGGCGTTGGTGGACTCTGGTGCTGGTGGTTTGTTCATTGATAGTGTGTTCGCTGCCGCCAATTCCATTCCTCTGCAGCCTCGAGGTTCCCCACTGGCTCTTGAGGCGATAGACGGCAGACCCCTTCTGCCGCCACACGTGACTCATGAGACCCTTCCAGTGGGGATAGCCATTGGTGCCGTTCACAGAGAGTCGGTCTGTCTCCAGGTGATTTCGTCTCCACACTACTCGGTGGTCTTGGGGTACCCCTGGCTCCAGAAGCATAATCCGACTTTCGATTGGAGATCGGCCGAGATCCTCTCGTGGTCACCGCAGTGTGGGGCTAGTTGCATCCATGGGCCTGTCAAGTTGCTGTGTACTTCCTCGGACTCTCTGTTGCCTCCTGAATACGAAGAGTACCGGGATGTATTCGATAAGGTGCGCGCGGTTGCCCTACCTCCGCACCGCCCATACGATTGTGCCATAGAGTTACAATCTGGTGCCGTTCCTCCTCGTGGCAAAGTCTATCCACTGTCGGTAGCGGAGAATGAGGCCATGGAGGAGTACGTGAGGGAGGCGCTTTCACGCGGACACATTCGCAAATCCTCGTCCCCGGCAGGGGCTGGATTTTTCTTTGTGAAAAAGAAGGGCGGTGAGCTGAGGCCTTGCATCGATTACAGGGGTCTCAATCGCATCACGATCAAGAACGCTTACCCGATACCCTTGATTTCCGAGCTGTTCGGTCGCCTCAAAGGGGCCACGGTCTTTACCAAACTCGACCTGAGGGCGGCATATAACCTGGTAAGGATCAAGGCGGGCGATGAGTGGAAGACCGCGTTTAACACCAGGACCGGTCATTATGAATCCTTGGTTATGCCCTTTGGGTTGTGCAATGCGCCCGCAGTTTTCCAGGAATTCATCAACGATGTTTTCCGTGACCTGTTGCAGCAGTGTGTGGTGGTCTATTTGGATGACATCTTGGTATATTCTGAATCCATGGAGGCCCACATTATGGATGTCAGACGAGTGTTGCAACGGTTACGAGAGAACAGGCTGTTCGGTAAGCTTGAGAAATGCGAATTTCACCGATCCCAGGTAACCTTCTTAGGTTACATCATTTCCGCTGAGGGGTTCTCCATGGATCCTGAGAAGGTTTCGGCTGTCTTACAGTGGCCCCAGCCCAGTGGTCTCCGTGCCCTGCAGCGCTTTTTGGGCTTCGCCAATTATTATCGGAAGTTCATCAGGGACTTTTCTATGCTAGCCAAGCCTCTCACGGATCTGACCAGGAAGGGCAGTAATTTCCAGGTCTGGCCGCTCGAGGCCATCCGAGCTTTTGAGGCTCTAAAGTCCGCCTTTGTGTCGGCTCCGATTCTGTCGCATCCCAACCCTGGGTTGCCCTTTGTCCTCGAGGTGGACGCGTCTGAGACGGGAGTAGGCGCCTTTCTGTCTCAGCGTAGAACACCAGAGGGCCCTCTGCTTCCTTGTGGGTTTTACTCCCGGAAACTGTCTTCCGCGGAGTGCAACTATCAGATTGGTGACAGGGAGTTATTGGCCATCGTGCAGGCCCTTAAAGAATGGAGGCACTTGCTCGAGGGTTCGGTGGTTCCGGTTCTCATCCTGACGGACCACAAGAATCTGACCTACCTTTCTGAGGCCAAGAGATTGACACCACGTCAGGCCAGATGGGCTCTGTTCTTGTCACGTTTTAATTACGTGGTCTCCTACCTACCCGGTTCCAAGAACATCAGAGCGGTTGCCTTATCACGGCAGTACTCCGAGCTGTCCAGGGAGGAGTCGATTCCGACTTCGGTCATACCTCCGAATCAGATCCTGGCCGCCATTCGCACCAGTCTGACCTCTCCCCTGGGTGAGCAGATTTTGGCGGCTCAATCTGGTGCTCCCTCTGGGAGACCCAACGGCAGATGTTTTGTGCCTGAGGAGTTGCGCACTCGGTTGTTGCGAACCTACCATAACTCCAAGGCCGCGGGGCATCCTGGAAAGAATCAGCTGTCCTGGGCTGTTTCACGTCTGTTCTGGTGGCCTTCTCTACGTTCCGACATCGCCGCATATGTAGCGGCATGCTCCGTTTGTGCCCAGAGTAAGTCCCCTCGGCACCTTCCGTTGGGCCTTTTGCAACCCATAGCCACCGGGGAGCGCCCATGGTCACACCTGGGGATGGATTTCATTGTGGACCTCCCTGCATCCCGAGGCCATACGGTCATTCTCATGATTGTGGATCGATTTTCCAAAATGTGCCACTGTGTTCCTCTCAAGAAGTTACCCTCTGCACAAGAGTTGGCCACGATTTTCGCCAGGGAGGTCTTCCGGTTGCACGGTTTGCCCAAGGAGATTGTGTCGGATCGGGGGAGTCAGTTTGTGTCCAGGTTCTGGCGCGCCTTTTGCTCCCAGTTGGGGATTCATCTCTCTTTCTCCTCGGCCTACCACCCTCAGTCCAATGGGGCCGCAGAACGATCCAATCAGGCCTTGGAGCAATTCCTTCGTTGCTATGTCTCCGATCACCAAGACAATTGGGTTGACCTCCTGCCTTGGGCTGAGTTTGCCAGGAACACGGCGGTGAACTCTTCCTCTGGGACGTCTCCCTTCATGGCCAATTATGGGTTCCAACCTGCCGTGTTACCGGAGGTATTCTCTCCCCAGGATATTCCGGCTGTGGAGGATCACCTTTCCGTCCTACGTGCTTCTTGGGTACAGATCCAGAGGTCCCTTGAGGTCTCTGCGCAGCGCCAGAGACTCCAGGCTGATCGCAGACGAGCGCCCGCTACTTCCTACCAGGTCGGAGACCGTGTATGGTTGTCCACCCGCAACCTCAACCTACGAGTGCCCACTCCCAAGCTGGCGCCTCGCTTTGTTGGTCCCTTCCGAGTGCTTCGCAGGGTAAACCCGGTAGCCTATGCCCTTGCGCTTCCTCCTGGCATGCGGATCTCCAACGTGTTTCATGTCTCCCTGTTGAAGCCATTGGTGTGTAATCGTTTCACTTCCTCGGTTCCTCGGCCCCGTCCGGTCCAAGTGGGCAATCAGTGAGGAATATGAGGTGAGCAATATCCTGGACTCACGCCTGGTCCGCGGTCGGTTGCAGTTTTTGGTCCATTGGCGTGGTTATGGTCCAGAGGAGCGTTCCTGGGTTCCCTCCGCAGATGTCCATGCTCCTGCTTTGCTCCGAGCCTTCCACGCACGCTTCCCTCAGAAACCGTTCCTTACTCCGCGGAGGAGGGGCCCTTGAGGGGGAGGTACTGTCATGGTCTTACCTTCTTGCTGTTCTCCTTCGTTTGACATGTGCTGGCGGCCATCTTGGTTTCTGGGTTTCTTGTAGCCTCCCACCCTGCGGCTTCTCCTTCCCACTGGGAGGAGCTGGATGCCTAGCTCATATATATAGGAGGTCTGTGGCTTCAGTTCCTTGCTTGGTCCTCCTGTGTTCACATGCTTCCAAGACTGCTGCTGCTTCTGGTTCCTGATCCTGGCCTCGTCTGACTACCCCGCTGGTTCCTGATCCTGGCTTCGTCTGACTACCCCGCTGGTTCCTGATCCTGGCTTCGTCTGACTACCCTTCTGGTTCCTGACCTCTGGCTACGCAAGACCCTGCTTCGGTTTAGCCATCCGTTTGGACTTTTGCTTACAGCTTGATTTTCAATAAAGCCTTCTTATTCCCACTTATCTCTTGTTGTACGTCTGGTTCATGGTTCCATGACAGTGACATCAAAAACCCAATCTTTTCATTGCTATTCTAAGGGTCCTCACATAATTCCATTAGAACTGATGACATGTCCTCATTGTAAGGAATGTTCGTATACAAACTACTGATGTTGAGTGTACAGAAAATTTTGCAGTAGCCATCTCCTCATGTTTAATGATTTCTATTTAAACCCCCCCCCCCCCCCCCCCATATCTCTCAATTTGGTAATCTTTTAACAATCTTCTGCAATTACGAATTGACATACACAACGAATGAATGAAGGACAGAATTAATATTAGACACAATTGACCTATCTGGCGGCTCAGCCAAACTCTTAAGTACATTGGGAAGCAAATGAAGGATCCATGCCTTAGGATGATCTATACTTTAGCTCCTAGATGGGACAAACCCAGACACTCAGCATATACAAAAATATAAAACAAAAATAATATCCAGAAATATATCTTTATAGAAATCGATAAAACAAATAAATAGATGCATAAATTGGCAAATACAAACACAACCACATGGAGAGTGCACAAAACATGGGACATCCAGTTATAGAATTGCAAGTAGTGGAAAAGGTGGGATGGAAAAACTAGTATAAATAAATACAAAATCAAACCATTTGGCTACCCCACCTACGGTAGATAAAAGACCATGATTCACAACATATACACAATACAGACCCAACTACTGGCACCTCCAAGAGACCCCGACACGTGTTTCCGGTCAGCTTCCTCAGCTTGATCAGCTATTTAAGAGTAGTTTCGGCACTGGAACTACACAGCTCCATCCATTGTGTATTGGACAGAGCTAGTTACTGCACTGAACTGAATGGGAGTAATGCTGCAGTAACCAGCTCCTGGAGAACCACTTTAAACAATAACAAAGACCCTGGCCTCCCTCCCATACTGATAATGCAGTAATTACAAGGAGACCCAGGACTTGTTGATTTGCCTCCCTCTGTCTGCAGGAGGATGGTGGAGAGGTTTAAAGAGGACCTTTCACCACTCCTGACAGGCCTGTTTTAATATCTCCATGCATCCCCAACATACAGACATAAGAATATATGCTCCAGAATTGTTATTACATGGGGAATGCATGGAGATATTAAAACAGGAATGTCAGGAGTGGTGAAAGGTCCTCTTTAAGTTCAGCAGACAGTCCATCCTGGCCCTTGGGCTTCAGCAATATAAAGTACAGAAGAAGAACTGCTGCTGTATAGCCACTGCTCAACCAAAAAACACTGTGCATGCATTATGCAAGGTAACTGCATGCCAGGTCCTCTGGGCTGTGTGTATTGGCCGAGCGCGAGGTGGACTGGAGAATAAGAAAATGTCTTCCATCTCTTCCTAGTGTTGTGTCCCAATTGCACTGTGTGGTCTGGACACTTCAGGGATCCCTGTCTGCACATGCACTGTGCAAACTTTAAAGAAAATTCTGATAAAGGGATTTTTCCACCGCACACTACGAATGGCAGACGAGAACATTGAGGAAACTATTCTACATGAAAACAGTTTACTGGATAATCTAAGAGCAGTGTACATGACCTGAAGCTAAAGACACGAACCCCAAGCAGACAATTTAATTAACTAAAGAATAATTTAAAATGATTTGTGTTTTGGAATGGCCAAATCATAGTCCTGCCCTTAACCCTATTAAGTTGGTGGAGTAGAGGGCTGTGCATACAAGGCATCCCAGAAACATGGATGAACTGAAAACTGCAGGGAAAAATGGTCCAAAATCCATGCTCAACAATGTGCAAATCTTTCTTCTAAAGCCTGCTGAAGGGTTCATCTACTTTTCTCCCTGCACTGTACTCACTGCACTTAAAGGGGTTGTTCTCACTTCAGCAAATAGCATTTATTATGTAGAGAAAGTCAATACAAGGCACTTGCTAATGTATTGCGATTGTCCATATTGCTTCCTTTTCTGGCTAGATTCATTATACACTGCTCGTTTCTATGGTTACTGCCACCCTGCAAACATGATGGAAAAATGAATCCAGTAGTGATGAGCGAGCATGCTTGGCCGAACACTGTTTCGGCTCGAGCATCGCTATGCTCGGCACATGGCGGTACTCGGCCGAGTACCGCATGTGCTCGAGCACCATGCTCGAGTCTCCCTCCCGCACGTTTCGCGGCTGCTAAGCAGCCAATAAACGTGCAGGTAAGTACTGCCATTACTGTAATGTCAGTAGCCAAGTTGGCTACTGGAATTTCAGTGATTGGCTGGCCGGAACGCGTCACATGTGACACATGCTTGAATCAGTCATAGTCAGGGAGAGCAGAGCGTAGGAAGGGAAAGGCAGTGTAGGGAACAAAATTCACTGTTATTATTCTAAGAAAGCTTTTCAAAGACCCAAAAGTCCTTTTAAGGACTACTGTGTGTGTGTGTTTTAGAGCAGCAATATATTTTTTCCTGCTCTAAATTGATCAGTCTCAGGGACATCCGTGCCGAGGAAGGGACAGATAGTGCAGGGAGAGAAATTTGCTGTTTTTACTACCAAAAGCTTTTCAAAGACCCCAAAGTCCTTTTAAGGACTACTGTGTGTATGTTTGACAGCAGCAAGATATTTTTCTTTAAAACCTATTAGTGACATATACTGTATATCATCCGCAGACTGTGTCTTTTTGCGTAAATTCTAATAATCAGCGCCACATTTATTGTCTATAGTGAGCGTTTAATACACATCCGTGACATATACAGTACGCCATCCGAAAACTGTTTCTTTAGGGCAAACTTAACTAATCTGGGCCTAATATAGTGTCCATATTCTGTGGGTTTCGTTAACCAATACTGTACTACATCAGAAAACAGTGTCTGTATTGCAGATTCCAAAATTCTGGGCCTAATATAGTGTCCATAATCTGTGGTGTTCTGTAACTAATGCTGTACTACATCAGAAGGTGCACGCAGAGGCCGTGGCCCTGGGCGCAATGAAACTGTGCCTGCTGCCAGTGCACCAAAAAAAAAACATCCACTGTACCCAGCTTCATGTCCAACTTAGCTGGGTGGAGCAGGACAACACTGTCCAAGTCGGACCAGTGCGAACAGTTGGTCGGTTGGATTGTTGAAGATAATGCTTCCAGTCGGTTAAGCACCACCCTCTCTTCCACCAAGTCCAGTCTCAGTAGCCAAGAGTCTGGTCAACACAATCCTCACCATGGTGGCACACTGGGTGAACGTTGTGAAGGCGGGGAGCAAGTTGGCTGCTGGCACCAGACTTGCCCTCCAATAGATCCTCGTTAACCGAAAGTGTACTCATTCCAATAACAGGGCCGCTTAGGAGTGCTGTATTGTTATTTATCCTCACTACCTCCCCGAGTCGGGAGTGGGTAATTGCTCAGCGCCTGCTGCCTTTCTTGGATTCTTGTGCTTTAATAACTTGACCCACCCTCTCTGGGTGGTTCACAATTAGGAAAAAAAAGGGGCAAGGCAAGAACAGCCAATCAGATTTCAGCCATTGACCTCCCTTGAATGTGGTAGCCGTTTCTCAGGCTCCCTCTCCGGCATCGAACCCTGATTCCCCGTTACCCGTGATCAACATGGTAGGCGCAGAAAAGAACATTGAAAGTTGATAGGGCAGACATCCAAATCGATCGTCGCCGTCAATGGGACCTGCAATCGCCCAGAGGTTATCTAGAGTCACCAATGCGGCAGAAGGCCCTCGCCCCTAAGGTTTTAGATGGTCAGATCAGCAGGTCCTTGCTCCAAATGTTTTTGAGGGTCACCAGCAGGCCATCAATCATAATTTTTTTAAGGGTGTGTATGATGCCCTCCTTTATGTGTAATAAAGGGTGTCTTGGAGTGCCGGTTCCTTGTAATTTTTGGCAGCCCTTTCACTGAGTGCATAGGTTTTATGAGTGTAGGAGTCCCACTACCTGAACAATTGCACCACAATGTGAATGAGGCCCTCCTTTATGTGATATACAGGCTGTTTCGGAGTGCCTCTTGCTTGTAATTTTTTGCAGCACTTGCACTTTATATACAATTGAATATACAGGAAAAATGTTTCCTAACAATTTTTCCTGTAAAATAGATTTTTTTGGGGGGTTTTGTGCGTATTTTTGTCAGTCTGTAAAAGTGGTGTACAACTCGGACACCATGGTTCCCAGCAGTGACCTGGGAGTCCAAGATGCATCCAGACATCGTCCCAATGCTGTTTCTGATCCATTTCTGTGGTGTTTCTGTCACTTTCTGACCTCTCCAATGAACCAGGCACCCACCCCTCTTCAGAGCAGGGGGTGCCTGGTTGTCTCCCATTGACTTCCATTATACTCGGGTGCTCAGCCAAGCACACGAATATAGCAATGTGTTCAGGCCGAATACTTTGGTGCTCGATCATCACTAGAATCCAGCCAACAAAGGAAGCAATATGGATAACAACAATACATTTGTAAGTGCCTTGTATTAACTGCCTGTACATAATAAATTCTATTTGCTGAAGTGAGACAACCCCTTGGTACAAATGTTTGTGTGTTACTCAGTTAGACTGTGTTAGTCTATAGCAGTTAGTCTATACTCTGAGCTAGATAACAATTAGACCATATTTTATTAGTAATGAATATAGATATTCAAATTTCCTAAAATCCGATTTGAGGCAAAATCAAATACTGCCATTAGGCAGCACTTATTGATGGTCTTCTCCTGAGTAACGGAGGGAACTAATGAACCAATACCTTAATCCATGGCCATCTTCCCAGCCCAGGCCTGGGAGCTAAATTTAAGTGTCCAAAAGGAAACTTTTTAGATAACATATTTCTCACCACCTGCATGATCTGAAATGCCGCCCTAGGTGGGGCCTACTCTCCATCAGGGCAGTGTTTCTTCCATCAGCTCAGTGGCCCTGTGTGCCTGAAAAGCTAAACAATTTAACCACACTGGCTGAGCTTGTTAATATCCTCCTGTTATTTTAACCTCAGACTGTATTATCTGACTCAGCTGTTCAGTAGACTGGCAGAGTAAAGTGCAATATATTAAATTATGGTGGAGAGCCACTTTAAAAGATCATTAACACACACCGTTATACAATCTTCATAGTCACTCTTAGAGAAGTGCTAGGATGGCCAAAGTCAAATCAGATGTGTGTATTTATAAGCTTCATGGAAGATTTTACAGTAAATAAAATCCTTAATCTGCTTTGTTACCAGCTAATGTTAATAGGCTGAGACCTGGGGCAAGTCTCTTTTTCTCTATTTGCTTGACATGTCATAAAGAACAGAAAACACATGTTCTTCACTCCTGCCTACTGCCAGTTAGTCTACATCTGCTCGTGAACTTGAGCAGACAAACAAAGAATAGGCCAAACATGTCGCTAAATTTTTTTTTCCTACCTGGAAACTCTTGTTTCTTTATTTTTCTTTCTTTCTTCTTACCGTATTAGAGGTAGACCTGTAATGCTCAGCCTTATACCTACATCATATGTTTGTTCTTGGAAGACGTTATAGTGGAATAATTTCTTACGACTTCACTGCTTACACCATCACTCCATTTACAATTAATGTCACCACAACAATCCAGAGGAAAGAAAATCTGAGTCACACATAAGCGGAGTGACTTTTATTGGTCTTAGTTTTCTCTCTGTGTTTTACATGCTAAAATATCTAAGAGTGTTGACATGTACAGTGTTGGACTGGGATTCCATGGGCCCAGAGGAAAATAATTTCGAGGTCCAACCCCTGTTGCACCAATAAAGTCTAAAAGGTTTTTAATCAAAGAAATGGACCCTAGTGCAGGAATGGCCAACCTGCGTCTCTCCAGCTGTTGTAAAACTACAATTCCCACCATGCCCTGCTGTAGACTGATAGTTGCAGACAGTCTGAGAATGCTGGGAGTTGTAGTTTTGCAACAGCTGGAGAGCCGCAGGTTGGCCATCCCTGCCCTAGTGGCATGTGATTGGCTCCAAAGACAGCAAATTGCATTTTTTTACTCATGGACCTTTAGGGAACACTATGGTATTAGAGCCTGGGCCCACTGGAGGACTTCTAGTAGTCTGGTGGGCCCGCCCGACCCTGTACACGCTGGAAGATGCATGGGTTAGGATTTCTATGAAATTTCATGAAGTATAATTATACAAGAAAGACACTGGGAAGCAGGATGGGTAAGTGATTGACACTGCCATGTATCAGGGTGCCTTTGGATTTACCGTATTTTTCCCTTTATAAGACACACTTTTTCCCCCCCCCAAAAGTGGGGGGAAAATGGCCGTGCGTCTTATAAAGCGAATACTTCACTGGCCGCTATGCTGCACAGCGCGGCCAGCGAAGTATCAGTGTGGAGGGAGAAGGCGGGGACACTCATGGCGGGGCCCGGTGCAGTGACTCTACTCTAATACACCGGGCCCCGCAACTGTTAAATACATTCAATCTGATTTTTATTTAATTGTATATGCTCTGACGGTACTTACTGTAGTACCGTAGATATAACATTAAGACGGCGCAGACCGGCATCTCCTTCGGTCATGCACCGCCTGCCCCAGCTCCCTCTGTCATGCGCCGCCTTCCTTCTTATCTCACTTTATGAATGAACAGGCAGGCGGTGCATGACAGAGGGAGCTGGGGCAGGTGGCGCATGACCGAAGGAGATGCAGGTCTGCGCCGTCTTAATGCTATACCTACGGTACTACAGTAAGTACCGTCAGAGCATATACAAATAAATAAAGATCAGATTGAATGTATTTAATAGTGGCGGGGCCCGGTGTATTAGAGTAGAGGTCACTGCACCAGGCCCCGCCATGAATGTCCCCGCCTCCTCCCTCCACACTTATGCATCTGATGGGGGATCTGCAGATGACACTTATGGGGATCTGTGGATGATATAATGTCACGGAAGGTGTACAGGAAACAAGACAATGCAAAATGAATATATGACTCACTGGATCCAAAACTAAGGAACAAAAGGGAGACCCCTGCATAAGACCTGGCACTCTCCCTGACTGCTCAGCCTATGCGAAAATCCCAATGGTGGATGATCGCATATCCACGTACCTCGACTATATACCAACTGAACACCCTACAATAGTGAGGGGACACGACCACCGGCTCCCTACACTAGACACTGAGGGAGTCAGGGTCACCTGGGATCCAGCAAACAGAAAATCACAAATAAATGTACAGCACTTATCTTGTAGAAGGCTGGAAAATAGGATCAGCATGCACACACACTCCAGGAAGTTGTATAAGCCGCACACTAATGCATTATGGGAAGGAATTTAAAGGGATGCAATCAGTCCAACTACATGACAGCTGAGAGAGGCTAACGAGATGAGGAACTGAAATTCAAAACAAAGAAAACTCAAGGAGGAGGTTCTGAAAGGCTTCTGTCGGAGCTTCTCAGCTGTCTGGTTGTGAGACATAAGTGTCATCTACAGAGCCCCATAAGTGTCATCCACAGATCCCCCCTCGGTGTCATTCACAGATCCCCCCTCAGTGTCATTCACAGATCCCCCCTCAGTGTCATTCACAGATCCCCCCTCAGTGTCATTCACAGATCCACCCTCAGTGTCATTCACAGATCCACCCTCAGTGTCATCCACAGATCCCCCCCTCATAACAGTGCGTCATCCACAGATCCCCCCATAACAGTGCGTCATCCACAGTTCCCCCCATAACAGTGCGTCATCCACAGATCCCCATAACAGTGCGTCATCCACAGATTCCCCATAACAGTGCGTCATCCACAGATCCCCATAACAGTGCGTCATCCACAGATCCCCATAACAGTGCGTCATCCACAGATCCCCATAACAGTGCATCATCCACGGATTCCCCATAACAGTGCGTCATTCACAGATTCCCCATAACAGTGCGTCATCCACAGACCACCATTAGTTCAAAACCTACCAAAAGCACACCTTTTGGTTCAAAATATTTTTTTCTTATTTTCCTCCTCAAAAACCTAGGTGGGTGCATCTTATCATCAGGTGCGTCTTATAAAGCGAAAAATACGGTAAATTCTACCCGGACAACATGTCCAAGAAGTGCCTACATACTTCCCATGCTTTCATGGGTTTCCTTGGGATGATCCTCAGATACTCCAAAAGCATGCATGCCAACAGTACAGGTTTTATCAGGACAAACCGCAAACTGGACCAGGGGAGGGTTTTCAAACAGCTGCCTTGGAGGAATTCTCATTCCCAGAGGTGGGGGCTTAAATGTTACAATTT